>NW_007256216.1:370230-444971 GCF_000164805.1 Carlito syrichta | reverse complement strand
CATGCCACTGCACTCCAGCCTGGGCAACAGAGTGAGACTCCAACTCAAAAAAAATTAAAAAGTGAGAGAGAGGGAGAGAGAGAGATATCTGGGCATACAGTCAAGTGGACAGCATTCCAGGCAAGAGGAATAACATATGGCAGGCCCTACAGTGAACAAAAACTTGACACATCAAGGGTAGAGAGAGGAAGTGATAACCATGAGGTCATGTAGAGCTTTGCAGGCCACGTGGAAGAGTTTTAATTTTATTCCAAGTGCTATGGGAATCCACTGAAGTGTTTTAAGCAAAAGTATGTTATGTTTCTTGTTTTTAAAAGCACACTCTAACTGGTGATTGGCAGATAGATTAGACAACTACAACAGCAGAAGTGGGGAGACCATGAGTGGAGAAATTATGGCAGTCCAGGAAATAAGTGTTGGTGGCTCAGATCAGGACAACACAGCAGGATGTGGAAAGAAGCCCCATTTTGCTCATCAGGAACATGTTCCTGTCACCTAGCATGTTGTTTAGTGCACAGAAATCACTAAAATACTTACTGAATAAATTAATAACATCCTTTAGTGTGTGTGGCACACTTCTAAGGATTTTTTTATCAATCCAAATACTCACATTAGCTCATCATCTGAGAGGGACATGCACCATCAGCTTCTCCTTACAGGCAGATTACTGTTATATTTACTATATTTTAGCTCCTGGACACACAGAGCTATGGTTATATAAAGCACTTAGTCTATTTAAAATATGCACTTCAGTGCCTCACAGAAAAACATCATGTCCCACAGCGCTGTTACTCTCAGAGGAACTTTCTTTGAACTAGAAATCAGAAAATGTGCAGCCACCACTAAAAGCAGAATAAGGTTGCATCCTGAAAGTGCTCATACTATCCGCTAACATCTAAAGGGCCCCAATTGAGTGGGCTGCTAATATCCACTATTGGAATATAGGATACTTTCCCACTGCCTGAAGGCTCTTTCTCCCTCTCTTTAGTTTGGGTTCCCAAACTAAAGAGAATGCAGGGCTTGAAACAAGAATTTGGATGCATATTTATTTAGATGATCCCAGGAAGCGGGGCCGAAGGAGCCCATGAAGACAAAAAGGAGGAAAAGCCAATGTAAAGTGTTATTAATGCTGAGGCTATGAGCACTAGAACTTTGCAGAGAAGTGGAAAGAATTCCTCCCACAGGTGCCCACCTGAAAGGTGGGAAACTGGAAACTTCAGGCTCCTGTCCTCCATGATTTTGGGTTTTTCTGGGGTTAACTTGACCCCATGCATTCTCAGGCTGTGCTTGCTAGTGCAGTGAGCTCTGAAGAAGTGCCTGAGGCAGAATGTCGAAAGGCATGAGGAGTGTATGAGTAGTGTCAGGGGAGCTCTGGGTTTACGCAGAACTGTCCACCACAGCTATGGCCAAAACCAAAAGTGTATGTGAGAGGGGTACCAGGGGCATCTGCTCTACTATTCCACCAATCAGCTGGATTTCACTGTTCTCACCCAATAAAACAGGGATTAGCCTAGTGCCTGTCTCCAAGTTGTTATGCAAATATAAATTCATAAGCACAACCAGGTGTGCACCAATGTTTTTCCCTTTTCCAAAACTTTTAGACATGTAGAATTAGATTACATCCATAGACTGTGGTATAGGCCACTAGTTGCCCACCCAAACATTTTTCTTCCCCCTACTCATGAACAAAATCTCAAACTTATTTGATGTAGCACACTCCCACTCAACTAAAAGATATTTCCTAATGAACTTAGCAGCCTGGTATAGTCATGTGAATAAGTTCTAGACAAAAGCATTTAACTGGAAATGTTCTGTGGTACTTACAGAAAGTCTTCTTACTAGCAAAGTGGCATGCTTTTCTTACCTTTCCTCCATCCTACTGCCTGGAACAAGCATTTGATGGTTGGAGCTCTAGCAGCCACCTTGAACCACGAGAATAAGGGGCCCACTGAGGATGGGTGAGTGACGAGGGAGATTGGGTCCCTGCTAACATTGCACAGTTGCCTTACCTGCTCTGGGATATCTCCAGATTTCTATTATGAAAAAAATAAATTCCTATCTTGTAGTGAATTCTATCATTTTGGGGGTTTGTTATATACAGACAAACCTAACTAACAGTGGTAGGCTGAATAATAGTGATCCAAATATACCAGGTACTGATCCCCAGAACCTGTAAATGTTACTTTAGATGGCAAATTTTTTGCAGGTATTACTATATTAAAGGTCTTGTGATAAGGACATTATCCTGGATTATCTGTATGGGTCCTAGATGCCATCACAGATGTCCTTATAAGGAAGAGGCCAGGGAGATTAGACACACAGAGAAGGCAATGTGAAGACAGCAGAGGCTGGAGTGATGCAGCTACAAGCTAAGGAACGATGGAAGCCACCAGCAGCTTGAAGAGAATAGGATCAGATTCTGCTCCAGAGAATCCTGAGAGGGTGTGGCAATGTGCCTTGCCGACATATTGATTTCTTCCCAAGGAAGCTGATTTCAGACTTCTAGCTTCCAGAAATGTGAGAGGAAAGACTGCTGTTGCTTTAAGCCACCAAGTTTGTGGTAATCTGTTACAGATGTCACAGAAAACTAATACATGAATCATAACTCATTCAAAAACAGTTAGTTGGAGAGGCTTCCTGACAGAGGCACTAAGGTCAGAGACCACAGGAGGTAACTACGCAGTAGCCAAGTCCAGAGAAATGGAAACAAGCCTCATTCAGCAATCCCCACACCACAAAGATGGAAGACCTCAGGTGGCGGAGGCCATGACATCCGGGGCTCAGCATGGGGACCAAATGAAGACACGCCCCCGGAAGACAAAGCCCCAGAGGGGATCGTGTGTGTGGCAAGGCCCCACGGAAAGTCTTGAGGAAAGTTCTGCATAGCTGCCCTGTGACTCATGGTCGCCCAGTTGTTCCCACTATATTGTTATGCTTGTGCCTTACTGGAATAATGTTTCAACTTCCCTCTGAAAAGAATAATGTAACCAGAATTGGAGGGTACAGTGTCTACAATGCCAGTAACAAAGCATTCAATGCTTCAACATCAGCTATGCCTCAGAAAACGCAAATAAGAACAGGAAAGGTCATGACGACCCAACCGTCAATAGAACCAATCACTGTAACACCCACTGCAACAAAATGTACCTTGAACTGTATGGCAAATGAAACACTTAGAGACTAGTGAGACTCCAACTCGGAAAAAAACAAACAAACTGTGGCATAAGGAATTAACAGAAACTGAGGTAAAAACTGTTACAGATAACATAGGTATAGTTAAACATCAGATTAGTCATAGGACCGGAACTCCAAAAAATAAAGCCCCTAAGCCCTTATCTACTATTAGAGCAGGACAACATGTAGGATATAATATTAATAATAGAGCTTGGTGGGCCCCTAGGGGTAGAAGCCACATGCAAGATTTATCGTGGCTTGATCCTCCTTTACCTTACACCGGAGTTTATGATGAAGACATGGTTAGACGGGCTTGGGTAGATGGCAGATGTGTTAAATGGAACTCTCTGTCTCTCTCGGTAAGAATTAAACGTAGTAGCCCCCCATGGTGTTTAATTCTAAAAGCATAGAAAATAAAAATCTGCTACAAAGTAAATTAATGGTATAAGAAAATTAAATGTAGCTATTACACAACAGAAGATTGTGAGAATAGATATAACTAGCTAAGCTTGATATAATTAGTAATAATGATTTTTTTGCTATTGTTCAATTATAAAAATAAGTTAGGAATATTTAGAATAGATGAAGTAAGCTTTGTGTAAATCCACATATTATTGCTTTAATAGCTGATTGTCCTTTTTTACCTTTTATTTTCCTTATAGAAAATTATATATTTTCATGAAATAGGATGTTAAGTTTATAAGGTTAATAGTCCAGCAGGTGGTGGTAGTGATAACCACAAAAACTGGTTTTGGGTCTATGGGCAAGTTGTATTAATCATTAACTTTATAATAAATCTTGTAAGACATGAGAACATGCAGTGTCTGTGACAAAATAATGAAATCATTTTGTGATTGTATAACCACAAAAAATGATTAATTTATAATTTACTATAAATAAACGCAACCTGGTATGTTTGATTGCCAGAGTGCCTGAAAAAACTCTGGTCATGACTCCTCCCTTCCCTCGCCTCATCACACCTCCTTCTCGGGTCCCCGTGAACCCCCTGGAGCTGGCCTCCGGCACTCAGGGGTGCCAGTTCTCTGGTTCAGGTACATAATACGAAGACATCCACTTTCAGTCAGTGTTGAGAAGTATAGATGTTTAGCTTCCCCATGCTACACAGCCATTAAGAGCGGAAGACCTAAAGATCAGATCCTCTGCCCCCAGAGGCATGCTACCTCCCTCACAACAGCTATGTTGAGACACTGTACTAGTCATATCTTATTATTCTATCTTCACTTGCTTTCCCTTACAATTTCCCATCCACCTCCCATTGTGAGGCTGAACACAGCCTCTGTGATGACTTGACCTTGATATTCTCCTCCACCCCTAAGGAACATATCAGCTTCCTCCAACTCCTCATCTCTACCAAGACACATTGGTCAGGCTTTACATGCAACCTCTATAGGGCGATACTGTGAAATACGCAGAACAAGAGCACTGAAACCAGGCTGCCTATGCTTAAATCCCTACTCCACTACTTACTGTGCCCTTGGGCAGCCTGTTTCCTCAACTACAACATAGAACTAATTATGGTACCTTCTTCATAAAGTTGTACTGAGCAAATATGTGTAGTGATATGTAAAGTGTTTGATGTTCTTATATGTATTTTTGTAGAGATGGCTGGTCTTCAAGTCCTGGCTCAAGCAATCCTCCTGCCACAGTCTCCCAAAGTGCTGGAATTACAAGCACAAGCCACCACACCTGGCCCATGGCATATGTTAAGTGCCAAAAACATTTTAAAAATCACTGCTATTACTTACTAAAGGGCAGCTGTAGCTGATGCAACATGTGAAATGAACAGTTCCTGCATTAACCCATTTCTTTTCTGGGAGACTTTTAGGCTTTCTGCCTTCAAAATGATCCCCCTAGAAATAACCCCAATGTTCAACAGTAAGCAATACATTGTGGTATATTCATATACCGGAATACTATACAGCAGTGAGAATAAACCTAGTTGATGATTCCATGGATGTAAAAGTACAAAAATTGGCAAAATAACCCATGGTGACAGAAGCCAGAATAGAGGTTATGGCAAGAGAGAATGACTGGAATACAGTGCAGGGAGACATATTATAAGGTGCTGGTATGTTCTGTTTCTTGATCTTGGCAATTAAAAAGCTATGTTTCACCCTTTTTTAAAAATAAAAATTCAAGTTGTACAACCATGACTCATGCATTTGTATGTGTATGCTGTACTTCCATTTAAAAATGTTTACTCAAGTAATTCACCCAGTCTATTACTCATTGGTCAGTCCAAGCCCATGATGAGACTGCCCATTCAACAGCTGGCAAGTAAGGAAGGGGTGGCAAAGCCACCCAGGTGCTAGACTCAAGAAGTAGGTAGAGTCTGGAACTGGGTAGGGTGATTCCAACACTGGCTAGTAGAAGGGCACATGAGAAAAAAGAGGATCCAGATTACATTTGTCACCCAAAGGAAAAGGCCAACTCCTTGCTTTCCTATCAATATATCCCTCCCTATATTGATGGAGAACCATACCAAGTCCTTGGCCCACTAACCAGATCAAAGTGCACAACAGGCATGCTATTATAGGTACTGATTGGCAAATGTCAAGTTATAATACCATGGCATTTGCCAATTTAGTGCCTAGAATAGCATATATTCCCAACAAAAACTGAGTGAATAGAATATGAAAGCATTAAGAGTGAAGACTTTCAGATTCATAGTTAGACTTTTCTTGAGAATGGATTCATAGATGTAGGCATAGTTTTATAGCAACAAAATATTTGTTATAGAGCTTAAGATGTTAGAAATTCTATCCATTGGTGGTGTCCTGAGCTCTCCAGTGTTACAATGGGTTTCCAGTTCTCATTACAATCATGGGGTTTTTCATCAACAAGGGTACCAGCCTAATGAATATTTGTATACCTAACACTGAATTGTACCCCACATATTAAAAGAAAAATCATGGGGTTTGAGTACTGTTTTGAGATATTCCCACATATTACACACAAAAAACATTTCTCCATCATCAGGTATATTATCCCTGAAGAACTTTTCAAATAATTAGGACACTACTAATGCTCTGTATGAGTCAAAATTCTGTTTCAAGGGAAGAAAATCGAAGTCAAATATGCTTAAGCAAAAAAGCAAAAATGGGATTTATTAGCTACTGGAATTTAAAAACCCACATGTATTTCTAGCTCCAGACATGGTTTAATGTAGATACTCAAACATTATCTTCATGATTTGGTTGCTCTCCAATTCTCAACTATCTCTTTTGCTGTGCTGACTTTATTCTCAGACCCCACAAGAAGCTAGGATCTCCACTCAGCTTTAAAACCAATGAGAGAGAGAGAGAGAGAGAGAGAGAAAAAAAGAGTATTTCTCCCTATTAGCTCTTGCAATTCTGGGACTCTGACTGGGTCATCTTGGACCACCACTGACATCTGAACCAGTAACTGTGGCTCGAAGGAAGAATCTGCGGCTGAGTCCGGCCTGTGTCCACTCCTGAGTAGAAGATGAAATCCAAAAGGAAACTAAGTGTACAATTACCAGGAAAAGGGGGTAAAAAATTCTGGGAGGCCAAAATGACAAATGTCCAGCATAGGCTTCTCTCCAGAGTGAATATTCTCAAGATGATTTAGCTGGGAAGAAGTCCTAAAGGTTTTCTCATGCTTGCTATACTTGTAGGGTTTCTCTCCAGTGTGGATTCTTTGATGCTGAAGAAGATTTATTTTACTGGTGAAGACTTTTTCACACTCATCACATATACAGGAAGACTCCTGAATATGCATTCTTAGATGCCTTTTTAATTGTTCCTGAGCACTGAAGACTTTTCCACAATCTATACAATCAAAGGGTTTCTCTTCGCTGTGAATTCTCTGGTGCCAAGTTAATTTTGTATGAAAATTGAAGGCTTGTCCACATACTTTACAAGAATAAGGCTTTTCCCCTGTGTGAATACGCTGATGTTGGCTAAGATGGGAAGTCCTTCCAAAGCTTTTGCCACATTCATTACACTCATAGGGTTTCTCTCCAGTATGGATTTTCTGATGCTGAATTAGTGGTGAATTACCAACAAATGCCTTTCCACACTCATTACACTCATAGGCTTTCTCCCCAGTGTGAATTCTCTGATGTATAACAAACTCAGAACTACTGGTGAAACTATTTCCACACTCTCTGCAGTGATAGGGTCTGTCCCCACTGTGGATCCTCTGATGTCTGATCAGATTTGCATTATCATTAAAGGCTCTCCCACACTCCTCACACTGATAGGGTTTCTCTCCAGTGTGGATCCTCTGGTGCCGAATTAATGAAGAATTGCCATTAAAGGCTTTTCCACACTCAATACACTCAAAGGGTTTCTCCCCAGTGTGAATTCTCTGGTGTCTAACATAGTAAGAATAATAGCTGAAGCATTTCCCACAGTCTTCACATCTGAAAGGTTTCCTTGCACAGTGGATTCTTGGAAACTTTCTTTGAATATTTTTCACTGTGGGGATTCCCTGGTGCTTCTCCACTTCACATGTTTCTGGGAAGTCTGTTCTCTGAGGGATACTCTTTTGCAGCTCATATGACATCATGTCTTTTTTCTGAAATTCTTTGTATTGATGTGGACTCATTGTCAATACTGGTCTCAGCATCTGACATAAGAAACAGAAAACACAAATGCCACCTGAGTACTATACTAGAAACTATAAGGCTTTAAAAACTTCATTCCAATCTGCACCTCAGCCTGCTGGGAAGGTTGTTAAAATGAAAGTGTCAAATCTCACACAGGCAGAGAACAGTCAAGGCGGAATAGGGTATGAGGTACATATCACATATCAGATTGCTTCATAAGTTTTTCCACTCTGATAATATTTGAATGACTTCTGGTCATCCCTGATTTTATCTAGTCTCTTTTGAACATATGATATTTATAGGCCAACAAAATGCCAAAGAAAGTACAGACTTTAAGAACAAGTATTGATATTCTAGCAAGACTCAGAATCAGAAAGTAAAGCTGAACAGAGTCAGGAAGCAAAGACAAAGGATGAGTTATTGTTCTTTAAAAAAATTCATATCCTGTGATGTCCTAAAACACTGAAGACACTGAGCATTAAGGGCAGTAGGATGTGGCAAGACAGAGAAAGAAATCACAGAAGTGCTCAGAGGACATCACCCTCAATACACTACATGGTTACCTAGTCAGGAGGTTCTTCACTGCAGGTCCACAGATGGACTACAGGTGATGAGAAAATGCCCTAAAACTGTTGGTAATTGCTGTGTCTTGTCATCAGAATTCTCAAAGTCTGAACCTCAAACATACAGAGAAGCTGCCCTAGGTTGCCTATGTGGAAAAGAATGAACAGTTTACTTAGACACACCAAGTCTGACAGTATTCTTTCTCATGATAGCAAAAAAGAGACAAACAGCAGTCCATAAAATGGAATTTTGTTCCTAAAGATTGGATGACATTTTAACTACATTAAAGTCAATCTATTTTATACAAAACATTGGGCTAACTTTGTTTTAACATTAAGTTGGGTTGTCTAGGACTCATCTGGTTAATTAAGTTCATCCTATGAGTGTGAGTTAAATGATTAAGGAAGCTCAGAAGGACAGTATTGAGAGAGGAGACATCTGAAACTGCAGCAAACATGATAACCAATAATCTGAAAGAGTGATCAAGACAACTGAGAAGGTGGTGCTCTGTTCTCACACCTCCTCCTCTCTCTGGTTGCAAGGCTGTTCAAATGTCATAAAATTGGGACTAAGGAATAGATGACCCAAAACCCTATTTTCTCTGCCATATCATTTCACTACTCATCTTGATCAGGATTCCTACAGCAGTTCTCCTAAGCTGCCATCTTTCCCTACACCTCAGTTGAACCTCCATCTCCCTAGTTCTCCAGTCACTGTCTTCTCCTTCCTGATAAAAGAAACCAAGGTTTCCCAGACGCATTGCCTTGGGCTTCTATCCTCTCCATTTCCATGTCCTCCTATCTCAAACTACCCTCTCAAGTCTCACACTTCCCAATCACCCCTGATGCCATATTCTTCCACTTCCTTGGACATCATGCTCTAGTAGTTATATCTTCTCTTTTCTTTGTCTTCAACCTCCTCCTTTAGATCCTCAAATCCGTTTGATCTTAGCAATCACCTCCATCGCATCCAAATTTTTTTCTTTCAGTATTTTCCAAACTGCCTAACCATCAGTCATAACACTGACAGAGTGCCACTACAATGTTTTAAATGAAATATGTTATTCTACATAAAAATAGAACAGAAAATATTCACACATGCTGCAATTATAAAGGTAAATTCTGTTAGCAGATAGTTTGGCTTCAGAGGATATATGAGTTTACAGGGTTTACCGGAAAAACATAATGCCTACTGAGGGTCACAATAAAACAAAATTGAAAAACATTTGCTACTGTTTACTCTTTTTTCTTTTCATTCCTAACCTTATCAAAATAAGAGGCTAAAGTGTCACCCCAACTTTGTTATCTTCCATTTACTTGCTCTCTGAAAATCACCTACACTGAAACTCTTGCTTCTGCCTCAATTTCACTGTTCACTCTGGGTGCCCCTCCTCTGACTACTTGATTGTCTACTTTCTCTACTCTCTCTCACTGAAATTAAACATCCCTTGGTAATTAAGATTCAGTCCTCCTTTTTTCTCTCTGGTGGTCATTTCAACCCAACTGGTAGAGTTCCCTTACAGACCTGACATTTATCTCTGACTCTATACCTGCTTTCTTATTGGCCTGCTCCAGTCACCCACTTACCTATTCTAAAGGAACCTCACACCCTGTACTCAACTCTGAATTCATATGAATTCAAAAAGTTCCTCCCACGTCATGACTTCGCAGTGTTACCTTACTCAACTCTCTCCATTTATGACAAACCTTTGGTAAGATCTGGTCAATTTTATCTCTACACTCTCCCTCTCATTCCCAACAGCACTTAGTACATTCTCTTTTTTAGCTTTTTACATCTATCTCCATAATCTGTATCTCTAGAACGTCTTAAACCAAACTTGGCACATGACAAGTGCTCAAAAACTGATCTTGAATAAATTTATCCCATCCAGGGAAGGAGGATGTTGAAACTCAGCAAGGAGCAATGAATTCAAGAATAGTAATGAGATGTATTGAGTGGTCACATGTTGGTAACAGTTAAGACTGATGAGAAAGGTTTCACATTTTACCTATTAGGTAAAATCATCTATTTTCTTTAAATCTTGCCCAGTATGACTCATTTTAAAATACAGTGACTGTAAAACTCTACAGTTGTTTGTTCTAAACCCGCCTCACCTACCTTTACAGATTATTTTGGTCCTCTCTGCAGGGATATCATCCTGTGACTCCAGGACCCAAGGCAAATCTCCTCCATCCAGAAGTGAGATCAGTGCAGGTTTGGGAATTAAGTATCCTGAAAAGGGAAAGAAAATGGCAGCTCTCAGTCCTGTCAAAAGAAAGAAAATTCCAGGAGTCTCAGTAAGAACAAGACCCACAAAGGAGGACTCATGACTGGTAAAAGCCAGAGATTTTTATCAAGAGGAAACTGAGCATTTGTGATTTCCTCCTTAAAAAACAAATGAACCCCAAAATGTAGGTAAGTTGGTGAGATCCTGCAAGGCCTGTGCAAACACAGGGAAGGGGTCATATCCTTGCCCAGATAACAGATTCTATTTATTCTTTTCTGCACAGAACCCCTCAGAGGATGGGACATACTCTTACCAGGGAACAGTAATTCCCTGCATCAGGACCAAACTTACCCAAGACTTCTCCCTAGCCAGCAAATCTCTAAAGTTGGTCATTAAGTCTCAGCCCTGGAAGCCTTCAGTGGAGGATACCAGATAACCCCTCCTTCTCCACACCACAATCCCAACCTGTAAAAGAAAATAAGATAAAAGGAAAGTACAGCTCTGAGTCCCAGGAAGAAAACAGCCTTACCCACAGTAGTCAAGTTCTCATAATTCTCCAACATCACAGTTCTGTATAGGGCTCTCTGAGGATGAGAAAGACCAGCCCATTCTGTCTGGGAGAAGTACACAGCCACATCCTTGAAAGTCACCATCTCCTAAAACAACAGGTTCCTGCTGCCCTAGAGCCAATCCTCTGGCTCCAGGCCAGAATATGGGGTAGAGGGGACAGTAATAGGGCCTGAGGGAAGGGTCCTATGAGGGATGGATAATGAGAAAGGTGGAAGAACTGGATATTAGACTATTACATGATTACTTCTACAACCAAAAATCTGGAACTTCTCTCACTACCAGAAGAGCTTCCTTTAGGACACAAAATGTACTGTCATAAAACATAACATTTTTTAAAGTCCTGAACAAATTCTCCCACCAATTAACCACTTAGAACAGAATCTCTTTGACTCTGTAGATACTTTCAGTCTTTCATAGTTGTTCCTAGCTTCAAGTGGCACCTCAGGACTCACATGTTCCCGTTTGGCTGCTCCAAGTGCCCAGCCAATCCATCTGTTCCCCACATGTGCTCATTCTACCCCAAACCTCATGCCCACATAACATGAACAGAGTCATGGTTTGCCCTAGAAGCCTGTCTCATCCAACCTCCATCTGATTCTTGAATCTGATTCTGTGCTGCCTGTGCCCAAGAACATTTAGCAGAGGGAGCTCAGAGTTGTCTGCGGTGGTCCAGTCTATCCCCTGGTGGGCCTTCTTAGGAGATGCTTCTGGAATTGAATTGATGCTGGCAAGTAGCTCTATTAGTGGCTTATCTTTATACCTCCAAAATGATCTGTAATAGCTTCTGTCAACCAAGCCTCCTACTTTTTCAAAAGCCAGTCTTTCCCCTCCATGATGGCCCTAACTCTACCTTCCCTGAAAGTTCTAGCATCTGGTTTAGAGTCTCCATTCACTCCTTTGGTATCTAACTCGGTTACCTGAATGCTCAGTGAATATCCTCCCACATTCCAATATCTCACCTGATCCTGCACACCTCCATGCCCCCCTTGTCCCCACTGCCTCAGACTTTTTGGATGACCCAACACAATCTAACTCACCATACAACACCAAACTCATCTTTACCCAAATGACTCCCTTACAAATCATGTAAACTAATTAGCACAGTGAGTGACAATTTTTTTCCTCTCTGTCAACAACGCCAAGTTCAACCCAGTCTCATGCTAGAAACTTGAGATTCTTCCTAGACTATCTTGCTCTGATTACCACTCATTGCTCACAGTAATCAAATCTTGTCAATTTTATTACCTAAATCTTTCTGGATACTGACTCTTCTTCACCATGGTACAATCAGAACACTAGTTCAACAGCTGGGGACACTTAAACAGCTCCAATTCCAGGCTTGTCCTGCACTTAATCCATCTTCTGGTCAGCTGACAACTTGACCTCATCAACTCCTGAATGAACCTCTTCAATGAATCATCACTATTTAGAACAGTGGTTTTCAGAGTATGGTCCCCAGACCACCACCAGTAGCATTAGCATCAACTGGGAAATTGTTAGAAAAGAAAATTCTTGAGCCCTATCCTCAGAGCAATTTGTACTTTAATGAGCCCTCTGATACACATT
Organism: Carlito syrichta; assembly: GCF_000164805.1. Taxonomy (NCBI): domain Eukaryota; kingdom Metazoa; phylum Chordata; class Mammalia; order Primates; family Tarsiidae; genus Carlito; species Carlito syrichta. Next base: position 432,276 of record NW_007256216.1, on the reverse strand, counting down.
AAAGATCAAGAATCCTGGCTTAGAAGATAAAATACAAGCTTGGAAAACTGAGCTGTATCAGGTGATAAGTACAAGGTGACGGGAAGTTGCATAACTATGCACAGAGAAACTATCAAGGAAGCTCTGCAAACAAAATCCCAGAAAAGACAAGATAAGCCCTAAATGTGGGTAATAAAAAGATGGGACAAGTGGAAGAGACAGTAGACAGAAACAAATAGGATTTGGTGGCTCTCTAGAAATGGTATCAGGGGAGAACAGTCAGTAATTACTCAGCAATCTAGAAACTGAGTGATCATGACAGTGATATAGTGATGTCAATGACTTATAGAAAAATCAGAACAGTGACCAGGTACCATGGCTCATGTCTATATAATCTCAGCACTTTGAGAGGCCAAGGCAGGAGGGTTGCTTGAGCCTCAGAGTTTGAGACTAGCCTAGGCAACAGAGCAAGACCTTGTTTCTACAAAAGATTAAAAAAAATTAGCCAGGTGTTGTGGCACACACCTGTAATCCCAGCTACTAGGAAGGCTGACACAGGAAGATCACCTGAGCCTCGGAGATCGAGACTGTAATGAGCTATGATTGTGCCACTGCACTCCAACCTGGGCAACAGAGTGATACCCCAACTCAAAAAGAAAAAAAAAAGGAAATAGAAAAATCAGAAGAGTGTGGGAGCTCCAAGGAATACAGTGTATCAGTAAGACAGTCAGAGAAACTTGACAGATGTCAAACATCTGGGATTGGGACTTTAGATATGGCTCATGGATGCTAAAATACTACATAAATAAATCCCAAGAAGAAATAAACAATAAAAACAACACCCAGCAATTCATCAATCTCAAAAATGAAAATATAATTCAAGAAATCAATGTCCTTGTCCTAGAAATGTAAAGTACTAATGTTCACTTTACAAATGAAGCCATTTATGATGCAGAGATTGCATGACTAGCTCAAGGCCACAATGCCAAAGGCTTAATGGAATCCCTAACTTCAGGTGTTCTGTCCTGGTGTAGATTTTCCTATCACAGCCCACTGCCTCACTTAGCCAGTGATACTAACCTCAAGAAGGATATATGCTTCCTGGTTCTGAAGCCCAAACTTTCTTCTTTCTTTTGGAAGACAAATGATATAGGCCTCCTCCTTTTTTTGGTCTTCTTCCTGCTGTCCCTCTGCCACCACTTCCTAAGAACCTTGTGTGTGACCTTGCTGACCTTGATCACACCCAACCTATCTGGATTCCTCCCAACACAAGTATGAGTTGTGTTTGAGTTCCACAAATCCCTCTGTAGAAGGAAATTACTGAATCTAGGGACTCTCTGGCCTAGCAAGAGATTCTCAGTGTGCAGAAAACTGTACTTCTGCTTTCCAGGATACTCTTTCCTGTCTCCATCTTCTATAGTACTAACTGACTGTCTCCCTGATACATCATCTTCCTCGGAGCTCCCACCCTCTTCTAATTCTTCTACAAGTCACTGACATCATTATAAATGCTGTCCTGATCACTCAGGACTGGTTCTGGATTCTGGCTACTCAGCCCTTCACCACCAGCTCTTTTCCCAGTATCCAGTTCTACTGGAGGGAATCAACAGGAGTCTTCTTACTGCTTCAGCTCTAAGGCTTGCCAGAATCACCTCCCATTTCATTCAAATCAGGTCTCTGAAAAGCTGAACTGAGGGATCTACAGCTCACCTGGTGCATGGCTGCCATTACCTGGGCTCTCTTTTAGGAGGCAGGGGCTGAGGGAAGAAACAAAGACAATAAAGAGTCAGCCCCTGCCAGTAAGAAGCTCTTTAAACCATTAAACCTACCAATAACACCAGCAGCAATCACTTATTAAATGCCCACTGGGTAAGTGGTGCATACATATTTCCTCTTTTAACCCATGCCATACCATGAGGTTTGTAATTTAGAAGAAACAGATTTTAAAGGGCTAAGTAACTTGCCTTAGGTTACCAGAACCTGTATTCAGCAACATCAAGCAACACAAAGAGCAAAACAAGCGAAAGACACCAAAAAACTCAGAGTGAAACCTAATGAAAGAAGTCCCAGACCTTCATTTTTTAAAATAAAATTTTACTGAGAAACATAAAAGGTTTAAAAAAAAGTAGTATGTTTTGGGATTAAAAATACATATTCTCTTAGTCAGTCTTCACAATGATCTTCCAAACCTGTTCTTTTTCCCAAATGAGAAAAGGCTAAAAGAATAATTTTCTCTATCAAGGTCATTCAGCTAGTGAACGGAAGAGCTTAGAACTCACACCAGATGTCAGACTTCAAAGGTCATGCTTTTAATAACTAAACTAAACTGCATCCCTACAGAGTTTCTTTTAGAACCTACTAAAGTGATTTTAAGATTAATGTGAAAGAATAGATAAGAATATTTTAAAAATTCAGAAAAAGAATCTCAGATAATCTTCCTTTACTTGGACCTGGGAAGACACCTTTTTTGTTCATCACCCCATTCAAGGACCCAGTGATAACCAGAAACTGATTTAGTGAAGGTCCCTGAAAGATCACCTCAACGTGCCAAAACATCTGGGTTATTACTTTATCATCCCCTACTGACATTTTGTATTCTTGTTAAACAATGATATTCTACAGAAAGTCAGCATCTTCCCTGAAGAGATTGAACGCATGACACAATCTCCTGTGAGCCTCAGCTTGTGCCACCTTTCTCTTAGTTTAGCCATATTAACTTTTTTTTCATTTCCTCTACTGTACTTATTCAGGACCTTGGTATCTGCTGTTTCTTCTGTATGAAATACTCTTCTCCAACCTCAAAACTTTGCAACTGATATTCTCTGGCTGTGATACTTCCCAGTACCCAGTCCACCCTTCACCTTCAGACCATGATCTGTCTCTACAAACCAGGTCAGGTCTCCCCGCAGAACAGGAAACTAGATTTTTGAACGCAGGTTACTTTGCTTTCCTTCACAGTAGATTGCTTCCTAAACTCTTCCAAAACTATGTATCCCTGATAACTTGTGACTTCATAGTACTTAAATGCCTGAAAATGTTCATGGAGAAAGAGGCACAGGACCTGAGAGCAAGAAGCAGCCCCTGATGAACTACAAGAGTTGAGTGCACACCCTATAGTTATATTAGAAATTGTTGAGTCTATGTACTATTGTCAGACTCATAAATGCCTGCTGGACCACTTGGAAAAGAAAGAACACAGTTTTCTTAAAGACCCAGAGACTACATAGTACCTTCTCACACTGAGGAAAATGGAAATCCAAGGTGAGAAACGGAACATAGTAACAGACTGTTCAACGGCATTTGTATTTCTAAAGACTGCATGACATTTTAACCAAGTTTGTTTAAATTCAATCCATTTTTTAAAACTTTGAGCTAAACCTCATATTCAAGTATAGATATTTATCAATTTGTACTCTTTTGTTAAACATTTACATGCTATCATCAGATATTAGCATTTTATACTTTGCAAAATAAAACTGTGGTAAACGCCTGCTTTATGTTTACCTTTCTTCACAAATTAGCTAACCTTGATCTTAAAGCACTAGAGCAAAGCTCCATGAGAGCAGGGGCTTTGTTTCCTTTCCTGCTGTATTCTCAATGCCTCAAATAGTTCCTGGTGCATTGTAGAGATTAAATAAATATAATAAATAATTAAATAAATATTTGCTACTCTATGTAAGATAGGCATATGCAGGACAGTTCTCTGGGCGGCTTTAGACTGACCTACTTCTCCCCAATTTCTAATTTGTAATTTTCAGGAATAATCATAGAATATACTCTCATGCAGCATATTCTTATCCTGAAATAAGGAGAGCTGACCAGGACAGTCCATGCTCTGTTCCAGTCCCTCCTAGAACAGATGTCCTTCAATACTTTAGCTCAATGACTCGTGCTGCTCCAAGGTATAAAACCCAGGGGAGGCTGCTTTCCAGCTTCGGGGAAAGTAGGACACACACAGATGAAACTCCATGTGCCCTGGGCAGTTTTCCTGATCTTTGGGTGGGGGTTTGGCTCGAAATGAATCTTAGGCTTCTGTTGTCCCTTGCTGTCTATGTGCAAGTAATAAACCTACTTCCTGTAGATAGTTGTGTATGTGGGGCAGGGGGGTGGGGGGCTTGCCTCACCAGACTCAGACAAGTTGGTAACCAGCACACAGTGAACCTGCTTCATGTTAAATAGATTGTGGACTAGAATAATACAATTATTTTCACCCCCAAATAACTGGATCCATGTTATAGCATCATGGCTGACAAGTTATATTTTAACAGTGAAGGTGGGAGCTATCTGGGCCTCCCTCTGCTTATTACTCTAGTACATTGAGTTCTGTGTGTGTGAATTAGAGAAGTAGGCTTACTCAGAAGGGAAATGTTAAAAACAAGAGCAAGGAGATGACCGAAATTGTGAGTAAACATGGTAAATAAAAATCTGAAAAACAGTGACCCCCAAAATGGAGAGCTTGGAGGTCAACTGTCATACACTTTTTCCTCTTCTGTTTGGCAAGAAGCAAGAGTCACAAAATCAGGACTAGAAGCATGACAAAATCAGGATAACTTCCCTGTTGCTCCATAACCTTACCATGCATTGGGATCGGGTACCCCAGAGCGGTTCTTCTAAGCAGTTACCACTTTCCCTACATCCTGCACTGTCCCACTCACCTAACTCTCCAGCCAATATCACTGCTTCCTTGCTGTGAAACCCAAGACTGCCAGAAAGGTGCTCCTCAAACTCACTGCTCTCCAGTCCCACAGGGCAGTGCCCCACCACCCACCTTCCCTATAAGACTTCCCCTTCCCTTACCATGATGTCAGCTCCCCCTGTTCCTCTAGGACACAACTCCAGCAAGTATGTCCTATAACCTTCTTTTACATTAGATATTCAGGTGCACTTGAGGGTAAGTATCTTTCCTAGATATGTTTTTGTTTTGTTTTTGGATTGTGTGACAACCACTAGGAGGTCATGAGATAAGTGTACTAGATTATGAGCAGAAATTTTTTAAAAGGTAAAAATAGGTCAGACTAGCTTTGAACAGAGAATTAATTTTTAAAAAAATACCAGAGGTCAAGGCACACAGAAAAGCTAAGCATTGATCTGAAACGTTGGTTTCAATTACATAGAGAAGTGTATATACTAGATTATGTCACAAAGTGTGTTTATTGTAGGTTGCTGTAAAAAAAATGTTTACAAAACATTGCCTGAAAGCTACTATTTACAGTCTTTCCTTTCACCCCTAAACCTCACAAAAGAAGGGTCCGTAAGTACTGCCTCAGCGTGTTCACTTTCCATTTACCTTGCAACTGCTCTTTTCACCACTGCACGCCATCTTCCCTGAAAATCTTTCCACCTTTAGTTTCATATCACTCTTCTTTCTTGGTGGTGTTCCCAGTCTTAGTTATCTCAATTTCCTCCTCCCTTCCTCCTTAACCTTAGGTATTCCTTAAGATTCTGTTCCCATCCTCTTCTCTATTCAGGAAACATTTCAGCTATGTAATCTATTATATAGAGCAGGGTTTCCCAACCTCAGCACTACTGATATTTTGGGCAAGATAATTCTTCACTGTGGGGAGCTGTCCTGAGCATTACAGAATGTTTAACACCATCCCTGATAAAGTAGTATTCTCTCCTCCAGCTTAGACAACCCAAAATACCTCTAGAAATTTTAAAATGTCCCTTGGGAAACAAAATTGCCCTTGACTAAGAACGACTCATGTAGAGGACTCCCACATATGCAGGGTGACCATAGCCTGGAAATATAGATAACAATATACTTCTTTTTTTTTTTTGAGTTGGAGTCTCACTCTGTCACCCAGACTGGAGTGCAGTGGCTGCTCCCGGCCACCACAGCCTCGACCTGCTGGGCTCCGGCGATCCTTCCACCTCAGCCTTCCAAGTAGCCGGAATTACAGGCATGCGCTACCACGCCCGGCTGATTTTTTTGATTTATTGCAGAGATGAGGTCTCGCTGGCCAGGTGGGTCTAGAACCCGCGGGCTCAGGCAATCCACTCACCTCAGCCTCCCAAAGGCGCGGGATTACAGGCTGAGCCACCGAGCCCAGCTAACAATATACTTCTTAATAGACTGAAGATGTGCTTAGCACCCAGTATGTATGTTTGCCTATGTTTCCAGACTTTGTGACAGCCTGTCTAGTTCCAGACCTGAGACTCTCCCAAGAGCTCTTCCAGAGCTGTATTCTCAGCAGCCTACTGTACTCAGGAAGTTGTGTGTCCCAAAGAAACCCCATCTTCATCATAAAAGTTGTTCTTGAATCATGACTTCCCTCTGTTATTTGACTCATTTACACTTTTACTGCTGAGCTTTATCAATGCTACCACCACTCCTCACAATCCTTTCCATCCTTATATTGCCCAGTTCCCACTCTTGTGAAGACCTCCAAAGTTACTAGCTACAATATACAAACAATGTAACAGGGCCTTATGCCTCATTTTCCCCTCAGTCTAATAAAACTACATACTATGTTGAATGAATATTACAGGCTTGTGTCACTAGTGGCAATGTCACTGTGGTGGGGGTCACTGCTCCTGTTTCATGCTCTGTCTTACCTGCTCTCTCATTTTCTGTTCCCATGCCATGAGTTCCCTCAGACAGAAATCTGCAGATCTGTCGTAACTGTGTTCTAGATTTTCCACTCACCTGCACCGACAATGTTTATGCATGATTGGCTATGTAAGGGCACTGAAGGGTACCTCTGTGGTAGAGCAGGGCTGTGCTAAAAAATAAATGTGAGCTTTAAACGTAAGCTAAACTATGAACTTTTAAGTTTTCTGGTGGCTATATTAAAATATAAAATTAAATGGTTAAATTAATTTAATTAATAGAGGATGCCCCCAAAGTATGCATATTTTAAGAAAGAAAAAACTATTAAAACTGTAATAATATATACCAACAACGAAAGATGAATACAAGTCAGGTTTGACTTCTGCAATTACAAGAGGTACTCAAAGTGGTTACCATCAGCATCCAGATGCTTCTGATTACAGAAAACTAAAAGTAATATATAGATAACATCTCTTAAAATGTGTGTACGTTTTTTTGGCATCCCAGTACATTTTACTTAACCCAGCAGACCCAAACTTGTCTCATTTACTACTTCAACATGTAACTGTGTTGAAATGAAAATTATTGAGGTGATTTTGATAATGCGATAATTAATTAATGAGCCAGTTATATTTTTATACTAAGTCTTCAAAAGACAGTGTGCATTTTATACTTACAGCACATCACAATTTGAGTCAGTCTAACTTCAAGTACTTAACAGTTTAATGGGCACATGTAGCTAGTGCCTACCACATTAACAGCACAGAAGTAGAGAAAAATCAAGTCATGCTTAGTCTTTCAGTCTTAAGCCTCATACCCTTGAATACTTACTAGGAAAGACAGAAGAATGAATGCTTACAGGTGGGCCTCAAAAACATTCATTTTAAAATACGCTCCCAGGATTCTTCTGCACATTAAACACTCTTCACAATGACATATGTGATACATATGACAGGTGTGTAGTGGCTTCTTTTGGTTTTAAATTGTATTCCTATGATGGCTAATGAAGTTAAACATTTTTTCATGTGCTTATTTGCCACCTATATACTCTCTTTCGCAAAATGTCTGTTCAGGCCTTTTGCACATTTTCTAACTGGACTGTTGTTTTCACTGCTGAGTTTTGTTTACATATTCTAGATACTAGTTCTCTGTCAGATATAGTATATGCATGTGTGTGTATACATATATGTATGTATACATATAGTTTGAGTCAGGGTCTCACTCTGTCACCCAGGTTGGAGTACAGTGGCACAACCAGGCTCCTGGGCAGAGGTGATCCTTCTACCTCAGCCTCCTGGGCAGCTGGGACCACAGGTGTATGTCACCATGCCCAAATAATTTATTTTTTTTGCAGAGATGAGGTCTTGCTATGTTGCCCAGGCTGGTCTCAAACTCCTGGGCTCAAGTAATCCTCCTGCCCTGGTCTCCCAAAGTGCTGGGATTACAGGCATGAGCCACTGCGCCCAGCCCAACATTATATCAGATAGAAGTTATACTGGATTTTCTATTCCCTTCCTCTGGCCAGGGTATCGTCCTTTTCCCCCCAGTCTACAAACCATTGTTATCTGTTGAGCTCAGAACAAATGGTCCTGCCACAGAAGAAGCATTACTTGATATTCTAAATTGGAATTACTGCAAACCATTCCCCCACTTCTGCTATACCCTCAGCCCACTGCTCATATACCAACAACAGCACTTAACACGTTCTCCCTTTCTCAGCTCTTTACATCTGACTCTATAATTAGTACCCTCCAGAGCTTCTTAAGCAAACAAACAAAAAAAGTTAGGCACACAGCAAGTACTCGAAAACATGCAAACCACATATCTGACAAAAGATTATGGTTACTGGCTCTACGCCTGCCTCACTTACCTTTACAGAGATCCCTGGTCCTCTCTGCAGGGGGATCATCCTGTACCTCCAGGCCCCAAGGCATATCCCCTTCCTTCAGAAGTGAAATCAGGGCCAGTTTGCAAATTGAATATCCAGAAAAGGAGGAAGAAAATGGGGCTGGAGGTAGAGTCTTATATTGGTGTTTCTAAGGCACAGTGTGGCCCTGTGTCTACAGTCTCAAGAGAAGGAAACACCAAAGCAGCTCAGTAAGAATAAGGCCCACAGAAGTGGCCTGGAGCATGGGGAGGCCCAAGGAGATTCTGATCAAAAGGAAACTGAGCATATGTGACCTCTTCCTAAAGATGACTCAGTGAGACCCTGTGAGACACATGGAAGCATGGAGAAGGATAAATCTTCCTTAGACCACTGGGAGAGTTGAAAGAAGCCAAGAACTTCAAGTGATCTCAACAGAGAATAACTGAACCCACGTTAGACCCAAAATAACTTCAGGCCTCTCCCTACCTCCCTCACTGACATCCTGAAGCTGAGAGACTGGGAATCTCTCCTTAAAATATGTGGGATTTATGTTACAACCCATCTACCCCTACCCTTATTCCATGAGTCTGAGTCCCAAAGGCAAATTAGCCTTACCCAGAGAAGTCAAGTTCCCATAATTCGTCAGTATCACCTCCCTGTACAGGGCCCTCTGGATGGGAGAAAGGTCAGCCCATTCTTTCCGGGTGAAGTACATAGCTACAGTCCCAAAGATCATCACTTCCTAAAACAACAGGATCTTGCTGCCCCAGAGCCAATATGCCAGCTCTGGGCCAGAGTGTGGGGCAGAGGGGACGGTTAGGGGATTGAGGGAAGGTCCTATGAAGGGTGGGAAATGTAGAAAGGGTGAAGGGACATAGTCCTGAATGCCAGCAAATGACTGCACCTACAACTATAAAGTCAGAAACGTTTCTTGTTGCCAGAGGAGCAGCCATCTGCACACAATATTAACTACTACAAAAGACAGTATCACATTACAGAAAAATTGGAACAGAGAAAATCTGCGTAAAGTCACCTTCCTGAAGCAAACCCTCTTCATGTTTGCATGGTCCCTTCTAGTCTTTCAGATTTTCCATGAGCAGATGATTGGTCTCTGACTGTCCTCACTGGTGACATCTCAGAACCTACCTGCTGCCTGTCCCTACTTCACTGGTTAAGGGCCTGGCCATACATCCCACTCCTTGCACTTACACTTCTGTACTCCCATATCTCAATCTCACACCAGCAAGAACAGAGGCATAGTTTGTCCAAATGGCCTCTGCCTCCTATACCCCTCATTTCACACTTGAACCTTGTTGTATCACCCCACTCCCACCCTGGATACCTGCCAACAAAAGGCAGCTGTGCAGGCTCTGCCTGAGTACCTCTAGCAGAGAGGACTCAGTGCTGCCTGAACAGTCTACTCAACTCCCCATGGTGTCCCCAGGAGAAGGTGCCTCCTGGTGCTAAATGCTGCTAGGTAGGTCTTCTGGCTGTCTCTCTTTATACCTCTTGGATCACCTGTCCTCTGCCAATCAAACCTGCCTCCCACTTGCCCAGATAACACCCAACAGCACCACGATCTGGCCACTCTTGCCTCTTTGATGCCATCCCTGTGCAGTGGTAACCCTCTCATCTCCTAACTCCAAAGCCTCGTGTGATTTTGGCACCAGTCACAGCACTGCTTCAGATTCCCTGGAGTCCTTCTCGCTAGTTATGTTCCCGATGCATCTGAGCCACAAACCAATTCTGAACTCACCTCCCTCCCTAAACTGGCTCTTCCTCCTAATTCATATGAACTTCTTAGTACAAGAAGAAACAAGTGGTAAGTGCAGGCATGATGCTGGCTATTATTTGTATTCCTTATCTCAGTTAGTGACACCACTTTCAGCCTGGTTCTGCCAGAAACCTAAGAATCATTCTTAACTCTCTGCCAAGTCACTGCTCAGTTCTGACAAGGAATCAGTAATCAAATCTTGACAATTTTATCTTCTAAATATTTCCAGAATATGACTCCTACTCACCTTTGTTAGTCACCATACAATTCAAGTCCTCAGCAACTTGGCCTTGGACTACTGCAACAGTCCCTAACTGCAAGTTCACCCTGCAAGTCTACCTTCTGACCAGCACATAGAATTACCTTTATAAAGTGCCAATCTTACCCTCAACTCTATTGACTGAAACATCTGACTGGAGTACCACACAACAACAAACTTAAATCCAAGATCCTGAGCCCGTGCTCTAGATACAACAAATATAAGATAACAGACAGGCAAAAGATGGGTGACAAATGAAATAGCTGGAAGGTTCTGCTGACAATGTCTCAGAAGAGGTATGATAAAATCAGGAGAGTCTTACAAAGAAAAGGACAAACATATCTCGAGAAAGGAGCAATAGGACTTGGATTGAATGGACAAAGTGCCAGGGACAGAGAAAAGTCAAAAATGGCTCAGAGATCTGAATACAGTGACCAACATGGTGACATGGCAATACCAGCAACTGGTAGGAAATGCAGGAGGTAGAGGAAAAGGTACAAAAAAGACAATGAATTACATCCCTGATGTGCTGAGATTAGGCTACCAGGCAAAGTGACATTAAGGGAAGGGCGCACACCAACAATGGACAATCTGTAACTGGTACTTGAGAAAAGTTCATGAATGCTAAGATGCAAAATAAAGGAACCCCAAGAAGACACAGTTACCCCATCAGCACTCTGCAACCCATCAGTCTGCAGAGCTGAAAGAAACATTGAGAAATATTTTTTCCTAACCTGGGAATGAATGGTTTTGTTGCCACCTAACAGATAAAGTCAGCTGAGGCAGATAGAGGTTAAGTGACTGGCTCAAGGCCTCAATGCACTGAGGGCTGATGGGAAATCTAATCTGAAATACATTTCCTGCCATATTTCCTACTGTGGCATGCTGCTTCCCTCAACCAACAGTAATGAGTCCCACAAGAGACATTTATGTGCCTTTCTTGGACCAACTCTCTCCCTCACTGACCCCAACTTCCTAAGAAGTTGAGACTCCAACTTCTACCCTCTTTTGGGAAGGCAAATGGCATAGGCCCCCTTTCTTGTCTTCTTCCTGCCATCACTTCCCAATAACGTTGTGACCTTCCTGATTTTGATCACTTCCACCCTATTCTAGATCCCTACATCACCATCCTGTGTCCCTCATTCTCATGAATCCACCCACAGGGGAGCTGCTGAATGTGGGGACTCTCTGCCCAGATGAGATATTCAGAGTGCAAGTGGCATTGAGGCCTTGAGCCAGTCACTTAACCTCTATCTGCCTCAGCTGACTTTATCTGTTAGGTGGCAACAAAACCATTCATTCCCAGGTTAGGAAAATATTTCTCAATGTTTCTTTCAGCTCTGCAGACTGATGGGTTGCAGAGTGCTCATGGGGTGACTGTGTCTTCTTGGGGTTCCTCTATTTTGCATCTTAGCATTCATGAACTTTTCTCAAGTACCAGTTACAGACTGTCCATTGTTGGTGTGCTCCCTTCCCTTAATGTCACTTTGTTGGTAGCCTAATCTCAACACTCTGCTTCCCAGGACTCCAGCCATGTATCCAGCCATCTCCATCCATTACCACCTGGGCCTTGGAGTTTCTGACTGCTCAGCCCTCACCATCTGTTCTTCCTTTCCACATTCAGTTCCACTGGGGGGATAAATAGAGGCCTCTTGCTGCTTCTGGCACCAGTCACAGTACTACTTCAGATTCCCTGACCTCAGGGTTTGCCAGAATTGTCCCTATCACCCTATATCACACACCCCATTTCCTTTGAATCAGATCTCCATAAGGCTGACCTAAGGAATTCACTGCTCACCTGGTACTGGACTTTCTGGGGCATGACTGCCATCACCTGGGCTCCCTCTCTCTCTGAGCTTCTGGGGAAAAGTAGGGGCTGAAGGAAGAAGCAGAGAAAACCAAGAGTGAGTCGTGCCCAGGCCATGTCTTTCCTTAAAATTTGCAAACTGTTATTAGATGCTAATAAGAACAGCTAACAGTCACTGGCAGCTTACAATGTGTAAGCCTCAGAGTTCAGCACTTTACATTCATTAAAATACTAGAAGATAAGCAACACTCTTGCCCCCATTTTACTAAGATGAGACTTAAGAAGTTTAAGTAATTATCTTAGACCATAAGATCTGTATTCATCACCACTAGGGAATGCTTTTTCTCCCAGGTAAAACAATACAGTGGGGCATAAAAGTATTCAAACAAAAGCAAACCAAAACAAACAAACAAAAAACAGGAATAAACATAACAATAAACAAACCAAACCGGGATATAAAGTATAAAATATTACTGAAAAGAATAAATGAAAAGGCAGAACATGCTCCTGGATGAAAACAATATTAGATTGTTTTTAAATGTCAACTTTCCTGCAAACTTGTCTACAAATGTAATAATAACTTACTTTTACTAAGATCTTGTACATGCTTTGTACATATCTATGTGTTCCTCATAACCTTTCTTGGAGATTTGTTTCTCTCCCTCTAAACCAATGAGTAAACAGAAGCTAAGCGATTTTAAAACTACCAAGTTTACACAAAGAACAAATGGTCACATTTGATTTACTTTATTTTACTTTTTTTAGCAACAGAGTCCCAATCTGTTATCCACCCAGGCTGGAGTGCTGTGGCACCATCATGGGTCACTGTAGCCTTGAACTCCTGGGCTCAAATGATCCTCCCACCTCAACCTCCAAAGTAGACTACAAGCACTTGCCACCATGACCAACAAATTTTTAAAAAATTTTTGTAGAGATGGGGTCTCACTATGTTGCCCAGACTGGTCTCAAATTCCCAGCCTGACACAATCCTCCTACCTTGGTCTCTCAAAATACTGGGATTACAGGCAAGAACTACCACACCTGGCCCAAACTTGGACTTTAAACCAAGTTTTCCACATTCCAAAAGTCAGTAAACCAATATTGCTTTCAACCAAACTATGAATGAAATTTCTTCAGAAATCTGGTAAAGATTCCAAAGTTGATATGGAAGCATAAGTAGTCAAGAATAGCCATGGGATTTCTTTTTTTTTTTTAAGGAAAAATAGGAAAGAAAATACTTTCTATCCCAGATGTTAAATGTATAACAAATAAGGCAGACTGGTACAAGAACAAGCATTAAAACAATAAAACTGAATCTAAGCTCCAGCAAGGAGTACAGTATTACGTATTTTGGAAAAATAGCATTCCAAATCATTGAAAGGGATGAATTATTCAATGAAGTAATTGACACTGGGACAATTGCTTTAATATTTAGGAAAAAATATGTAATTGTATTCTTTATCTTCTACCACACATTGAAATAAATTACAAAGGTATTAAAATTTTGAGTATGAAAAACAAAACTAAAAGAAAATAAAAGCTGGGCTTGGTGGCTCAGCCTGTAGTCCCGCGCTTTGGGAGGCCGAGGTGAGTGAACTGCCTGAGCCCGTGGGTTCGAGACCCACCTGGGCAACTTGGCGAGACCTCATCTCTACAATAAATCAAAAAAATTAGTCAGGCGTGGTAGCACACGCCTGTAGTTCCAGCTACTTGGAAGGTTGAGAAGGAAGGATTGCTGGAGCCCAGCAGGTCAAGGCTGCGGTGGCCAGGAAGAGCCACTGCACTCCAGTCTGGGTGACAGAGTGAGACTCCAACTTGAAAAAAAAAAAGAAAGAAAGCTAAATAACTATCCATCACAGGGTGCAGAGACATCTAGCAAGGCTATTTCCAGGACACTGGTAAGGTCACAAGCCAAATGCCAAAGAAGCAGAGGAAACCACTAGAAGAATGATAAACCATGTTTAGAAGAAAAATACTCTTAGAAGGTCATCCTATTAGTAGAACTACTCTTAGAAGAATGATAATCTTCTAATGTAAAAAACAAAAACAAAAACAAACTAAGAAAAAAAGCAAAGACAAACCAGGCAACTATATTTACAAAATAACAATCAAAACAGCCTTATCTTGGTACAAGAACAGGCATATAGACCAATGGAATAGAATTGAGATTCCAGAAGCAAAACCTCAATTTCTCAACCAACTCATCTTCGACAAAGCCTTCCCCAACAACCACTGGGAAGAGGAGAACCTATTCAGTAAATGGTGCTGGAAAAACTGGCTGACCACATGCAGAAGATTGAAACAGGACCCCTATTTATCCCCATACACAAAAATCAACTCTAAACGGATCAGAGACCTAAACATAAAACATAAAACCATAAGAACCTTAGAAAATGCAGGAGACACCTTTATGGAAATTGGAACTGGCAACCAATTCCTGATCAAAACCTCAAGTGCCCATGCCATAAGAGATAAGATAGACAAGTGGGACCTCATTAAACTGAAAAGCTTCTGCAAAGCCAAAGAAAGCATCAAGAGAGCAGGGAGACAGCCCACAGACAGGGGAAAAATGTTTGCCAACTGTATGTCTGACAAAGACCTAACATCTAGGATCTACAAGGAACTCAAACATGCTAAAAAGAAAAAAACAAACAGCCCTGTTACAAAATGGGCAAAAGATATAAATAGTTCTCAAATGAAGACATACAAGCAGCCAACAGATACATGAAAAAAATGTTCAGCCTCACTAGTCATCAAAGAAATGCAAATTAAAACTACACTGAGATACCACCTAACTCCAGTCAGAATGGCCATTATCAGTAACTCAAAAAATAACAGATGCTAGAGAGGATGTGGCAAAAAGGGAACACTTCTACACCGTTGGCGCTAGTGTAAACTAGTACAGTCTCTGTGGAAAACAGTGTGGCAATTCCTAAAAGTTCTAAAAATCAACTTTCCATATGACCCTGCAATCCCCCTACTGGGATTATACCCGGAAGAACTCAAATCAGTCTATAAAAAAGATACCTGCACACGTATGTTCATCACAGCATTGTTCACAATAGCAAGAACATGGAATCAACTGTGCTGTCCATCAAAAGAGGACTGGATTTTTAAAAGGTGGTACATATACACAATGGAATATTAAGCAGCCACAAAGAAGAACAAAATCATGAATTTCACAGTAACCCGGATGAACTTAGAATCTATAATACTGAATGACCTTTCACAGAAACAAAAAAACTGAGCATCACATGTTCTCACTCATAAAAGGACCTTGAACAACTATTGTAATACTATAAGAAAAGGATTGACACTAGCGGGAAACTGCAGGGGGGGGGGAGGTGGGATTGGCAGTAGTTGGAATCCGCCTGGAGAAGGGGGGCACACCTCATCAACAAGGGTAGCTGCATAGTGAATATTTGTATATCTAACCCTGAATTGTACTCCACAATTGTAAAATAAAAAATTTAAAAGTTAAAAAAAAGTTAATATCCTAAGTCCCTACAATATCAATTAAAAAAAAAAAAGAAAATGAACATCCTTGGGGAAAAAAAGTCATGAGTAATGTCTTTGTTTAGTGTTCCTATAAAGAAGTATCTGAGGCTTGGTAATTTAGAAAGAGAAAAGGTTTATTTGGCTCATGATTCTGATGGCTGGAAACTTCACGACTGGAAATCTGCATCTGGTGACGGCCTCAGGCTGCTTCTACTCGTGGTGGAAAGTGAAGAGGAGCTCATGTGTGCAGAGATCACATGGCAAGAAAGAAAGCAAGAAAGAGGGGGAGGTACCAGGCTCTTTTCAAAAACCAGCTTTTGGCTGGGCGTGGTGGCTCACTTTGGGAGGCCAGGGTGAGAAGATTGCCTGAGCTCACAGGTTCAAGACCATCCTGAGCAACTGGGCGAGACCTCATCTCTACAGTAAATCAGAAAATTATCCGTGCATAGTGGTACGTGCCTTTAGTTCCAGGTATTTGGAAGGCTGAGGCAGAAGGATCACCTGAACCCAAAAAGTCGAGGCTGTGGTGGCCGTCAGTGTGCCACTATACTCCAGCCTAAGCAACAGGGTGAGACTTCTACTCAAAATAAATAAATAAATAAATAAATTAGCCAGGTGTGGTGACGCACGCCTGTAGTTCTAGCTACTTGGAAGGCTGAGGCAGAAGGATCACCTGAGCCCAGCAGGTCAAGGCTATGGTGGCTATGAGCATGCCACTGCACTCCAGCCTGGGTGACAGAGTGAAACTCCAACTCAGAAAAAAAAACAAAACAGGCCAGGCACGGTGGCTCAAGCCTATAATACCAGCACATCGGGAGGCCAAAGTGAGAGGACTATCTGAGCCCATGGGTTCAAGACTAGCCTGGGCAACTTGGCGAGACCTCATCTCTACAATAAACAAATAAAAAAAATTAGCAAGGCATGGTACTGAGCACCTGTAGCTCTGGCTACTTGGAAGGCTGAGGTGGAAGGATCACCTGAGCTCAGTGGGTTGATGCTGGGGTGGCCATGAGTGTGTCTCTGCACTCCAGCTTGGACAATGGAGTGAGACTCCAACTCAAAAAATAAAAAATAAAAAAGGAAAAAAAAACCCACAGCTTTTTCAGGAACTAACAGAGTGAGAAAACTCAGTTGAGGTCAAGGGAGGTCGTTAATCTATTCATGAGGGATCTGCCCCCAAAAATCCAAACACCTCCCATTAGGCCCCACCTACTATATTGGGGATCAAATTTCAACATGTGGTTTGAAGGGGAAAAACATCCAAACCATAGCAAGTAATCGATTCACCTATCAATGACTAATACACATATGTAAAGCTGTTTACTCTCTAGTATATAAAGATAGCAAATTAAAACAATAAAATGTAATTTTCTATCTATCAAATTGAAAATCTTAAGAAGAAATTCCTCATAATAATTCCTCATACTGCAGAAAGATTAGGGAACCCGGCTCCCATTATCTGTTGGTAGGAACACAACTGTTGCAGTTTTTCCTTCACACAAATACCTACTTAAGAATGTTCCTCCACACTGTGAAGTTACTGTTAAATGCCAAATTCAGAACTATGCATATGATTTGCTTTCATTTAAACTGTTACTAGTAGTCACTTCTGGAAAGTGGGACTGAAGGTCTCTTTTTTCTTTTTTAACTATACAATCTCAGGTAAGTATTTTTCTTACCATATACACATACTTAAATTTAAGTACCCAAATTGTAAAATCAATTTTTAAAAGTCCAACCTGAGAAATTTATCTAAGATGTGCTTAAAGATTTCAGCTCATAAGCATTCACACAGAGTTATTTCTAATATCAAAAAGATACACACTTAAATATTCAACAATTTGGCATAACTGAGAAAAAATAAGACAGACATTAAAAATCGTGTTGTGGCCGGGGGCGGTGGCTCACACCTATAATCCCAGCACTTTGGGAGGCCAAGTTGAGAGGATTGCCTTAGTCCATGGGTTCGAGACCTGCCTGGGCAACTCAGCGAGCCCTCGTTTCTACAATAAGTAAAAAAATTAGCCAGGTGTGGTGGTGCGTGCCTGTAGTTCCAGTTACTTGGAAGGCTGAGGCGGAAGGATCACTTGAGCCCAGAAGGTCGAGGCTGCGGTGGCCCCGAGTGTGCCACTGCACTCCAGCCTGGGTGACAGAGTGAGACTCCAACTCAAAAAATAAATAAATCGTGTTGTGGAATATTTCACGATATGGGAAAAAATTCAAATACAGTAAATGGAACAATGATTATAAAACTACTTATATTTCAGTCTCCAATTGCGGCAAAATCATATACGTGTACTTATATCTGCAAACCCACTCGATGAATACAAAGTCAAAACTCAGCATTTATCTCTGATGGTGGTGTTGGCGACTAGGCTCCAACTCAGTATTCTTATGCCTGCTATTTCTCCTGCTTCTAATAGCCTTTTCTAACCTGCCTCTCTTTAACTGGTTAACTTCTTCTCATCCTTAAGCCCTCAATTTGAAATTCATATTCTGGAGGAGTCAAATTAAGTCGGATATGGAGAGCATGTGTTCTCTTTTTTTCTTATACATGTATCTTATATGAGAATTACAAATACATTTGCCTTGCCAATCAACCTAGAGACTGGTGAGGGGGTTAATTCTTGTCCTTGCACTCAAATGACTGTAATGTTATACTTGTGTTAAGTGCTAGAAAAGAGTATGTAGTAGTCTGAAGAAGTAAATCGTGCCACAAAAACCAGCGGGGATTGACCTAGTCGAGGAAAACTTCATGCGCCTGTCTCATTCAGTGGCATCCCAGGAACCTAGAACTGCACTGCACTCGACAGGGTAACCTACTGGATGAATGGAGGGCCAGCCTCTGTGGCCCGATCGGTCACACCGGTCCACACCTTTCAGCGGCGGCCTACAACCAGTCCCCATTTCCCAAAGCGGCCATTTCCTCGCAGACCGCCTTCGCCTCCCTCCCGGGCTCGGTCTCCCAGAGGCCCCGGAAAACAGAGAAGCTCCTCCCTCCCGAGATAGGCGACTCGGGAATGGATCACTGAAAAAAAGCCTCCCCACCAGCACTCACCTAGGCCGCTGGCGGCGCTCCGGAAGTGCGTCACCACTCGTGGCAGCGCCCGGAAGTCATCGCTTCCTCTCCTCTGGGGTGCTGGAGCTTCTCGATGATCCTCTCGCCTTCCCTGGGCCGACCCTCTCTGAGGAGGAGGCTGCCTTCTCGCTGCGGAGCCAATGGTGACCCCGCTGTGCAAGCTTCGGATGGAGTGGAGGAAGCAAAAGGCCAACCTTGATGAGCCCTAGCATTTGGGACTCTAATTTGACTGCACTCAAGGTGGCTCTGCTCATTGGCTCGGGTCAGATTTTCTTGTATCTCGATCATGGTAACTGCAGGGTGAAGAATGGATTTAAGCTGGACACAAAAGCAGTGAGGGATCTATTAACAATTCCCAGTCACGATAGTGAATAACTGATTCAAGGCCATACTGTTTATAACTCTGCCATAAATATCGCTTATAAACTAATCTCTAGCAGGAAACAGCTGCAACTTAAATACACAGACGCACATTTATATGAATCACATATACATTTACTCCATCTTCTGGCGTCTTCACTAGGAAGTTACTCTTTAGTTACTTTTCATTTTCCATTACACGTTATTAGCATCCAGACTGCTCCAAAGTCGCCGATGTTTATTCTATTGCAGTGCTGTTGGCTTGATAAAGAGCAGAATATTCTAAGATAATGCCTTCTTCAGATCAAGATCATTATTCCCATGATAAAAACAACCCTAGAAAGAAGGGGCGTATCTGAGATCTCACACTGATGTAGGTAGGTCTTGCTACCTTTGTACTATGACCCTGGCTTCTATCTCTGTCCCCATTACTTTAACTTACTGAGAGCCTGACATCTCTTGGGGCTCTGCAAATCCTTCCAGTTCCACCTCTCCATAGATAGATAAATAACGGGCTCTGATCAGGTTGGACTGTAAGCTCTGTAATTCAGTTCAAATTAAACTAGGTAGAAGAAATACAAAAGAGACACTAGGCAGAATTTGACCTAGCTGATTGCTCTGGATACAACCAGAAGCTCTCTTCTAGGGGGCCTCAGTGGAGGACTTTGTTGCATTCTGGCTTCCAAGGAAGGGTGGAGAATCCACTGATGGTTTCAGAGACTCAGGAGTCAGGCAAGGATCTGAGCTGCAGGGAAACCTGACCATCAGGGCCCTCTAGGATTACTAGGAAGAGGGAGAAGGACAGTAGAAAAGGTTAACTAAGTAATTCTGGAATACAGGAAAGCTTTCAGTTTGCATTTGCAATTGCCACAACTTAATGGTTTTCACATTTTTTTCTCCCAATGTGGATTCTTTGGTGATGATTATATTGTATCTGAAGATATCCCATATTAATTCCATAAGGTTGTTTCCCAAATCAGTGATTGCCAGAAGTCAAAAGTGTTAAAAGATAAACTTAGGTATGTAAAAATTTTAAAGAATTTGAGCATTCAACAGTTCATAAATTGGGCAGCACCAAGACTGCAGTCAGTTCACCTCTACCCAGGGAGTAAGAGAGAAAAAAATTTATGTGTTAGAGGAAGGAAGACAAAGTTAGTTGATGGCTAAAGTTAGTTAGAGGTTAGTTGGTAGTTTCTGATTGGTTAAGCCTAAATTTTGTTTTACTGCTCACATTGAGGTGGGTTTTGGCTTGCTTACTGTATATAAATTAAAAGTGAAAGTAAGACCAGACACAGTGGGTTACACCTGTAATCCCAGTACTTTGAGAGGCTGAGGTGGGAGGATTGCTTGAGTCCATAAGTTTGAGATAAGCCTGGGCAACACAGCAAGACCTTGTCTCTATAAAAATAAACAAATAAATAAATAATGTTTAGGGCCTTAAAAAATGAAAGTATGTAAACATAAATATACAAGAACAGAAAACCCAAACACTATTTTTTTAAAAGTATAATGAACAATGTCAAAATTACTGGAAACCTCACACTTAAATTTTTAATAAATACTCTCAAAAATCTTCTAAGCATATAAACTCATATATACAAGATGACTTTAATTTTATAATTTCATTAAAATAGTATCACAGTAGACTTAGTCAAGCTCCATAACTCCAATTAGATCAATATGAAGTTAGCCTCTAGCTAAGACCACATCTTTTCTTAGCTTTATTGCCTTGTCCCATCTTGCTCCTCTCACTCCCCTTCTCATAAGAACACTCCTTCAGTTAATCACTTGCACAAGAATCTCCATCTCAGCTTTGGCTTCTATTAGAATCTGACCCCAAACAGGTTCCAAAGATGACAGCGTATGTACCCTACGACCCTGCAGCTTATATTCCTGTAACCTAAAAATACTCTCACATATACACACAAGATGTCAGTAAAAAATTATAAGCCCCCAATACTTGAGTCATTATATGTGTTGATACAATAAGTCACAAATAACAATGGCACTTGATGAGAAACCTTGAGAGGGACAAATATTCTCATCAGTGCTTTTAAGAAATTGATGCCTAAGTTTCTCCAAAAAAAGAGATGTTTAAAAATATTTACATACTAGTTATCTAAAAGCATTAAAAAGAGGAGCATTAGCCAGATGGGACACTGATCTAGTCTGAGTTCAATCACATTCTATGTGGTAGATGACTTTTGGTGTGGCTCACTTAGCATCTTTTCCAAGGTATCTAGTGTACCTTTGTGTATTCCAAGGTATCTAGTGTACCTTTATGTATTACACAAAATGGAAAGCTACATTTCCATATTCCCTATGGCTAGACTTCTGCACGTGTCTTAAGCTCCACTGACCAGATGTATTCATGTAAGTCTGACTTACGTTTCAAGTGGTGCAGTTTACCACAGAGGCAGCATGGTTCAGAAACCCTCAGCCATAGTGGTTCCCTTCAATTGGGAAGGCAGTTTCATAACTATTGCAGAAATCACAGCTCCTTTGATGATATAAGCCTGCAGCATTGCTTTGGGAGTCATTCCTGAAAGCCTAACAGGAAACTATTTCTTCAACCTTTCTAATGATTTTTTTAAGTAATTTTGGTTCTACTTAAACTAAACACTGACAAATACTTTGTGTCGTCTTATATGAATTTGAGTTTATCTCTATTTTGTTTATTGATTAAAAGCAGAAAACACTACTACTGTCTACAAAGGTTTTATTTTTACCTCCTAAGGAACATAACTGTAAATGGCAATATTATGAATACTGCAAGCTTGCTTTATCCCTATTGTATAAGCAGCATAAAGTTACCTACTATTAAGCATTAAGACTCTTTTGCTTTGGCTTTCTCCCTATAGACATCTTTGAGTTAGTTTTTTCAACCCATAAAGGGATATTCACTGTGGCACTCTTTGAACTATTGAGGTTAAATAAGGACTGACCACTGCTTATGCCTCTAATCCCAGCACATTAGGAGGTCAAGGTTGGAGAATCACTTGAGCCCAGGGGGTTGAGTTAGCTAGAATCACACCACTGCACTCCAATCTTGTTTGCACTGGTGACACAGTAATACCGTGTCTTTTTTAAAAAAAAAGAGTGGATGAATAGGCTGTAGATAATTCTATTAAAATATACCAGAGCCACAACATGAACAAATTTAATAAAGATCATGGTCAGTTTTCTAAAAAAGCATGTGACAAAGGATACAATATAAAATTGTCATTAAATATGTAAATCATAAATACATAAAATCATAACATACATCATAAATGTATCATTCATGGATAATTATGGACACAGAAACATACAGTAAAAGTCAAAAAGTTTACTTGTCTATTATAAAATAATTTTTAATAAAGAAAACATGCATGGTTTAATGATACTTACTAACCCCACATAGTTATTTGTGCCAGGAGAAGGGGAAGGGAGGGAAAAAGAAAGAGGTGAGATAGGCCAACATAAGGCTTTAGCAGCAAACATTTTTTTCAAAATGTTGGCAAAACTTAAGGCAAAATACTAAAATTTGTTTACTCTAGATGAAGGGTATGTGAGAATTACATTTAGCAATTTTCTATATCATTTTAAATTAAAAATAGAAAATTTTAAAATAGAAAAATGCCCTTCTCACATGTGTTATATTCTTTCACCATGGAATTTACTGTCTGATGATACATTAGTTCTAGTTTAATGCTGAAGCCTTCCAGATATGATATTATTAGAGCTTGTTTCCACTGGGTATGCACTAGGCTGTCTAAATTGGGAGTAATTATTGAAGTTTCCCACATGGTTTACAATCTGGGTTTCTCACATCTGCATTGCAAATCCCATCATAGCTATAGTTGAATCCTTTCTCATTCTTTATACATATGAAGAATTTTTTCCTATCATAATGACCATTTAGTTTTTTTATGGCAAAAAGGAACTTTCCCATAGTGCTTGCTCTGGTAGTTTTTCTCCGGAGTATAATTCATATCCTGATGCAGATCCAATTTGGAGGTACTGTCAGAACTACAGTTGAAGCCCTTCTCACCCTATACATATTTGACAAATTTCTCAAGGCAGATTCTTTGAAACCTGATTAATTTTGTATTAACAACCTGGAAGAATTTTCTTCAATGTAGGTATTCTGAAGTTAACTCAAATGGAAATTTTACCTATAGACTTGCCTACAGTCACTTCATTCAGATTTCTCCCTAAAATGAATTTTCTGATGCTGACAGTCTTAAGTTCCACCTGAAACCTTTCTCACACTCATTATATCCAAAGGGCTGCTTCTCCTGTGTGGATTTTCTGATGAATTAGCCTTGCATTGATGTTGAAGTCTCTCCGACATTCTTTATACTGAAATGATTTCTCTCTAGTATGAATAAGCTGGTGCATTCTACACTGGGAGGTATATCTGAAGGTTCTCCCACTCGTCACATTCATAGGGTTTCTCTCCGGTGTGGATTATCTGATGCTGTACTAGCTGTGCACTAATACTGAAAGCTATCCCACACTCCTTGCATTCATAAGTGTTCTCCCCAGTGTGTACTTTTTGTCAAAGATAAAACTTCATCTGAAACAATTTCCACATTTCATAGACAAATAAGATTTATCTCCATTCTAGATTATTTGATGCCTGACTAGATCTGCATTGACACTGAAAGTTTTTCCACATTCATAAGGTTTCCCTCCAGCATGTATTCTTTGATGCCTAATGTAGTAAGAACTGTACTTGAAGTCTTTTCCACACTCTACACATTTGGATTTCTCCTAAGTATGGCTTATCTGATGCCAGATTAGGTTTGCATTCACAGGGAAGGATTCCCCTCATTCCTTTCATTGATATAACTTCATCTCTCCAGAGAACTTGCTAGTGCTAAGTCAGAAATTATAACTAAATATTTTCCCATTTTCTATACATTTGAAGGGTCTCACCCTAGTCTGTGTCCTTTGATGCCGAATCCATTTGGAGTTAATGTCATATCCTTTCCAATATATCTTACATTTATAAAACCTCTCTCTAATGGAAATACTCTGAAACTGATAAAAGGTTTGTATGTGTGTTAAAATAATCTTTCTATCTAGTGGAGACCCTCTCATCCTCCCTAAATTGGAAAAAGCTTTTTTAAATTAATCAAAGTAGATTAGAGAAGGAAAAAAAATTGCCCTTATACGCCTCCCTATTGATGTTTCCTATTGCCTCTTTAGTTTACAGACTTCTGGAAAAGTAGTTCCTCAGAAAATATCTCTCTTGTGTTTACAAGATATCACACTCCTATTCTTTTGATAAATCTTTTGTTGTTAATGAATTCATTTGCAGTCTTGGTTGTATCATCTAAGAAATGGAAAGCAAAATCACACTTAAAAATTCCTCTTGGAAAGGCAACAGGATAATAAAAATCCTAAGACTATTAAGTATAATTGGTCCAATCACATCAACTTACCAATGACACGATGAGGCTCTTATAAATAAAATGTACAGTATCTCAAAAAAGGAAAATGGCCAAAGTAGAAAATATAAACCAGGTCCTGACTGCCAGTTACATGTTCTTTACATCATCAACAATGTGCTTCCCCTCATTCTACATGTGACCCAGTAATTTACTTCTTTTTTTAATCATGTCTTCCTTTGAGAAGTGTCTATTCATGTCCTCTAGTAATTTACTTCTAAGTCTATCTCACAGAAAAAAGTTACTCCATATAGGCATGAAAAAATGTACAAGAAATTTCATTGCATCAGCTTGTTAAAAATGAAAAGCTGCAAACAAACTAAATGCCTATTATCAAGACAATAGCTAAATAAACTGAGTTATATTCCACATGATGAAATATGAGGGGAAACCCCAAAATGCCAGAATTTCTTTATAAGAAATTGTGTATTATTCTTACATGTTTAAACTTCAGTCACTTTCAAAATACTATTCATTTTATGCAATACATCGAGATTATTTTTCACTGCTCAAAACAGTTCTTGAACTCATCAACTTTGATGCCTTTTAATGCTTCCTGCCATTTTTTGTTTCACCTCTCCATATCAGCAAAATGTTTCCCTTTGAGGACATTTTTCATCCAAGGAAACAAAGTCTCTTGGGGAGAGACTGAGTGAATAGGGAGGGTGGGCACAGGGGTCATGCTGTTTTTGGTTAAAAACTGCTGAACACTCAGTGCAGTGTGGACAGGTGAATTTGTAAGTCACCCATCATGAAATGGGCAAACGCACTGAAAGTATCTCCAGAAAAAATTCACTGAAGCCGAATGCCTCTCCCAACACTAGCAGTTACACTGATGCCTATGTGTTCCTAAAACACTTACCTAGTGGGGGAAGCCTGTACTACAAGGGGCCAGCCCTCCAAAAAATAATTCTGGATTATTTTGGGTCCCCCTCAAACTATACTACAGTGAAAACAAATCAACTTGAGTTATGTATATTGATGTGGTTAAATCTCAATGCCACAATGTTAAATTTAAATAGTAAGTTGCAGGATTCATTAAGTATACCATTTACACACACTCAAAACATGCAAAATAATGTTATATGCTGTTTGTGGAAGTTTAACAGCATCTATGAACACAGTCATTACTAATTTAGATAATGACTACCTCTGGAACCACAAAGGGTAATGCAATTAGGAAGAGGTTTGTAGGGGACTTCAATTTCATTTTTAATGCTTTAGTTCTTCAAAAATATACAAAACAACCACAATAAAATATTCAGATATGATCCAGTTGAGGGTAAGTACATAGGCGTTTACTGTTCTCTGTATTTTTCTACAACTGAAATACTACTAAGAATTAAAAAAAAAAAAAATCTGGGCCAGGCACAGTGGCTCATGCCTGGGCGAGGCAGGAGGATTACTTGAGCCTGGGAGTTCAAGACTAGCCTGGGCAACATAGTGAGACCACTACTATATATATATGTAATATATACATGTTATACACACACACACACACACACACACACACACACAAATTAGCTGGTAGCACATGCCTGTAGTTCCAGCTACTTGGGATGCTGAGGCAGAGGATCACTTGAATCCAGGAAAACAGGAGATAAATCTTCCAAAATACCAAAGGATGATTCCAAAGAAAGCAGAGCCCATATAGCAAAAGGAACAAAATAGGATGCAAGTAGACATTAAAAACGAAAAACCAAAATTTATCACAAAACATTTAAATAAGTTACAGTAGTCTTAAAAGCATCAATACAGTAAATGAGAAAGTCATGGTGGAGATTGAGGTACTTTCCACAAATACAAGTGTGAATACGCCTGTGAATAGAGAGAATGCCTTTACCTAGAATAGCCCTTACAAACTGGAGATCTCCTGTTTATAATACTTGGAGAGTCCTTGCTTTTTAAACGGAGAACAAGACCCTATATGCCCACGTGGTTAAACCATCCTAAACAGAAATCCCCAAATAACTACTGTTAACAAATTAAATATAGGTGAAGTCTCATCTCACTACTGTAATCATTCTCCTATAGTTCATATACAACACATGCTCTCCCTATATTTCTTGCTAAAGCTCAGGAATTATTACAAGCTACAGGAAAAGTAACTTCTGCGAGTTACATGCGGTTTCCTGTATCCAATTGCTGACTGGGATACTCCAACAGTTTTCCAAACCAGCCTCTTCAAAGCAACTGGACATTGCAACAGCCTTAATTAAAGCCTCAGTCTTCGGTGACAGAGCCCAAGGACCTGTTTAGTCTCCCAGGGCTAGGAAGTTACCCCGTTTTAAAAAGGGGGGATGACCTCCTTAGGAGGTGGGAATCAGGTTGAGTCCTCGCCTCCCCGCTTCTGGTGCCAGTGCAGCGCCCTCTACAGACACTTCCTTCATTCTCCCCATTCCTGGACGGCTATTTATCCAGCTCCAGATCAAGCGGCGGAGCTTGGAGGTGTGTGGCTTCCTAGAAGAAGCAAGCGCAGATACAAAGGGGCCACTGGTCCACAGGGACGCCCGACCCTGAGCCCTTCCAGCACTCCCAACACTAGCACAGCCAAACTTGACGTCCTGGCTCTTCCGACCTTTGGCTACAAACCCCCCAAAAAGAGGAGGCCAGAAGTATGTCACGCGCAGGCGGTGCTGCGATTCCGGAAGTACGTCACATGTGTGCGGCGCTATGCGACCGGAAGTGCGTCAGACGCGCATCTGCTTTTTTTTTTCTAAGGAGCAATTTGTTGGCGTCTCAGTGTTTCCGATCCTGCATCTTTGGAAAGCATCCCCTTCTCCTTCTTATACGCACCTTTTTTTCTCCTCAGGAGCCTCACTCCTGATCATTCTCTATTTGGGTGGGACGAAAAATGAGTCTCTTCTGCCCGGGAACAGTTGACATGTCAGGAAGGAATTCTTGATAAACCCGTCCTCACCACCACCGGCCCACGTGTTGCGGTCGTTTCCTGGATGCCTTCTTACTGGTTTCTCCGAATTCTGGGCCACTCCTCACTGATTCAGCTTCTTTCCATTATCTCTACCACTTACTGTCCTTTAGGAAGGTCCTTGTCTGCCTGAGTGTCTGTTTTGAGTAAAATGAGCCAGTTAGATAATACCATTCAATGTGTCATTCTCTGCGCTGTGACCTCCAATGGTTTGCCACTACCCCTAAATTCCAAATCAACATTCAAGGGCTTTCAAAGCCTTGTCTTTGTCCTCCCACCCCGCCAAATGATTGCTTTTATAAAGAAAATGCCAAAAGCACAGGGAACACACCATCCCGTGCTTGGTCAGCTCTCTGGTGTTGATGCCTGTGTCTTTCTGGGTCCACGAAAGAGAACTCTGGCTAGGGGGCAAGAGTAGCTAGAGTATCAAAACCTTTGTGGTCACTGTCACAGTGTTACAAAACAAGTAGGAGACTTAGAGCTCACCAGGTCCTTCTCCTTTACAACAGTATGACATAGTGGTAAAGAGCACAGCCTGGCAACATACTACTTTGGATCAAAGGTTAGGGGACCACTCTGTGACCTTTGGTAAGTTATTTAACCATTAAGTGTCTCCTTTTATCTGTAAAATTGGGATAAGAGTATCCCTGGGATTTGGGGGCAGATTAGATGAGTTAATACATATAAATCACTTTGCACAGTTTCTGGAACAGTATATACTCAATAAATATTAGCTATTATTAATAGCTTATGGACTGAGACTGAATAGTAACCCAATGCTCAACCTCTTTATTAGAAACTTTGAAAATGGTTGTATACCTCAGTGGGCTCAGGCACACATACTCACTTATGGCCAGGTGGTACAAGCAAAACTTGGTGGCAGTGCAGGGCTGGTTTTTTGGGAGATTATGGTGCAAACATCAAGCACATCATGATTTGAGAACTTCCAGTTTTACTAACTGGACTTGGTGTTCAGTTGGGACTTCAGCAACATTAGTCCAGGTAGAGACACCATAACCCAAGTCTTTGGGCTTTCTGCAGAATGAAAATTTCTCAAGGAAGAGACTTTTTTGTTGTGTCCATTACTGTATCCCTTGTTTCTAGAATAATGTCTATAATACAGTTCATGATCAATAAGTACTTTTGGATAAATAAAGAGTTGGATATGACTTACTATATTCCTATACTATATGGGAGAGAGGGACAGATAACATAGGCATTTAGAGTAGAAAGATTCATGATCAAGAGCAAATCAAGACTTGGAGAGTTTCAATAAGGCCACAGAAAATAGTAGGTAGCAAAGTCAATACTTAAAACTGATTTCCAGTTATAAGCCCTACAATCTTTGCACCAAACTGACTTACTGAAGATGGTACTTCAGGTCTCAGTATGCCTTTCTATGCTGTCACACCATAGACACAAGCTCTTTGACCTCAGCCTCTTCAGTAAGAGAAAGAAAGAAGAGCAACAGTAACTACAGGAAATAAAATCATCAACTTCTGAAATAAGACCCAAAGAACCATATAAATTGGCATTATCATTTTCATTTTACAGATAAGAAAACTGAACACAGAAAGATTAATTTGCTTGCCCAATGTCATGTCCAGGGCCTATGTGGCCAAACCAGAATTCAAGCTATGGTAGCCTTGGCTTCAGTGAGCACACTCAGAATCACTCTGTCATTGCCTTGGATGTGCATTCATATGTCTGATAGTGAAGAAGTTGAAATATGTGAAGATGGGCTGATGTTTCCAGGTCTCCGTGTTCTAATTTTGTGATTTGGGGCAATTTACTTAAATTCTCTGTGCCTTGAATTTCCTCACCTGTAAAATGGCTACAATATTAGTACCTACTTTGTAGGTTGTTGAGACTATCAAACAACACATGAAAAGCACTCATTTTGGTGTCTGACTTATTGCAAAAATTCACTGCATTCCTACTTAATATTTTTTCCTTTTTATTGGAGTATAATTTTTTAATGTTTTTAGAGATGGTATCTTGCTATGTTGCCCAGGCTGGACTCAAATTCTCAGGCTCAAGCAATTCCCCAGCTTCAGTCTCCCATGTAGCTGGAACTACAGGTACATGCCACCACATCTAACTGAGGTATAATTTAAATGCAATAAGGAGCTCATATCTTAAAGGTACAGCTTGATGAATATTTATATGTAACTCCAAACAGATCAAGATATGAAATGTTTCTAACACCTCAGCAACCTCTCTTGTACCCGCCCCTATTTAATGGCTGCTTCTATATAATCACTATTCTGATTTCTATCACTTTGGATTAGTTTGGCCTGTTTTTGCTTGTTTGTTTGTTTGTTTTTTGAGTCGGAGTCTCACTCTGTCGCCCAGGCTGGAGTGCAATGGCATGCTCACGACCACCACAGCCTTGGCCTGCTGGGCTCAGGTGATCCTTCCACTTCAGCCTTCCATGTGGCTGGAACTACAGGTGCACCCCACCATGCCCTGCTAATTTTTTTTAAATTGTAGATATGAGGTCTCACCAATTTTCCCAGGCTGTTCTCAAACCCCTGGACCCAGGCAGTCCTCTCATCTCAGCCTCTCAAAGTGCTGGGCTTACAGGCTTGAGCCACCGTGCCCAACCTGATCTGTTTTCAAACTTCATATAAATGGAATAATATAGTATGTAGCTGGTTTCTTTCATGCAGTATCTCTATGAGATTCATTTTTTGGATATAACAGTAGTTCATTCATTTTTTAAAATCTTTGTATAATAGTCTGTTGTTTGAATAAACCACATTTTATTTAAGTTGGGGATCTCACTCTGTCACCCAGGCTGGAGTGCAGTGGAATGATCATGACTCACCACATCCTCAACCTCCCAGGTTTAGGTGATCCTCTCACCTCAGCTTTCCAAGTAGCTGAGACTACAGGCATACACCACCACACCCAGCTAATTTTTTCATTTTTTGTAGAGACAAGGTCTCAGGCTGGTCTTGAACTGCTGGACTCAAGCAATCCTCCTGGTTCGGCCTCCCAAAGTGCTGAAATTATAGGTGTGAGCCACTACTCCTGGTCAGTGAATAAACCACATTTAAAAATTTTTTTAAAAAACACTACCATGATAACACTTAAGTTATTTTTTCTTTTTGACTTTTATGAGTGCTATAAAAATTTCTACACACTGCCATAAAAATTTCTACACACGTCTATTGGCGAACGTAAGTTCTCATATCTCTTCAATCCAGGAGCAGATTTACTGAATCACTGGATACCATATATTTAGTCCTAGTTGATACTGCCACCAGATCAAGTGGTATAAGCAAAATGATAACACAACTATATTACCATTACTAACAATTCCTTTTTTTTTCAAATGATGGATAGTTTATTAAACAAAATGATGGATGTGATATTAAACAAAAAATGAAAACCATACATTTTACTAAAAGAAACATAAAAACCAGGGAAGAATATAACAATTCTTAATATTTCCTAATACCCAGTCATAGTCAGTGTTCCCTGGTTGTCTCAAAAATGTCTTTTTACAGGTGGCTTGTTCTAATCATGATCCAACCAAGGCCTTCATACTGCATTTGGTGATCTGTCTCTTAAATCTCTGGACCTCGGTGGGAAAACAGCTGGCGTCTGCATGCTGCTTGCCACCGGGCCCCCTGAGAGGTGATGGCGCCATGGGCCCCCAAAAGCCAGAACCGCTGGTGCCTTCCAGTTCCTTCAGTGTACCCCTACTGTGTGCCCAGCATGTCAGCACACCCACACCTGCCCCCCCTCCAGTTGGGCTGGAGAGGAGGGTTTCGACCATTAGAAGACTCAGCACACATTTCAGGTCTGTGCAGCTGCTAAAGAATAACCCAGTCACCTTCCAGAAGTTCTCTTACACTAATGAGGATGAGGCCTGGAAGACATACCTATAAAACCCTTGACAGCCGCCATGAAGGCCATGATGAGAGTCAGTGGGGATGATGACAGCGTTGCAGCCTTGTGCTTCCTCTACGATTACTACATGGTACTACCATGGCATGGAATATGAGATGAACCTCGCCCCCTGGAAGGCCCCACATACCTCATGAAGTTCCTGACAGAGAATATATCTGGAACCCCAGAGAACATGTCTGGAACCCCGGAGTAAACTCCAGATCTGCTTTAGAAGAACAACCTGATGAGCTTGGAAGGGGCCATGCCCACCCCTAGCAAGGCAGCTCCCCTCCCCTCAGGCCCCAGAAAACTAGAGGCTGGCTCTGTGGGCAGCTACCTGTCACCATCAGTGATATGTATGATAACAGCTCCCTCAACTACTTGCTTGAGAGCATTCTTGGGGTGCCACCCATACAATGCTGGCAGCCAGACAGCACCTTCAAAGATGACCCACAGGAGTCATTGCTCTTCCCAGATATCCTGAAAACATCCCCGGAACCACCATATCCAGACAACTATGCTAGTCTCAAAAGTGACTTTGAATATACCCTGGGCTCCCCCGGAGCCATCCACATCAAGTCAGGTAAGTTGCCCATGACCTATCTCAACAAGGGCTAGTTCTACCCTGTCACCCTGCAGACCCCAGCAGATGGCAAAGGCCTTGCCTTGCTCTTCAAAGTCAAGAGCATGATGATGATTGTCTTCGACAATGACAAGGCCCCAGTAGAGCAGCTGTGGTTCTGGACACACTGGCACTCCTGACAGCCCACCGCCAAGCAGCGGGTCATTGACATGGCTAATTGCAAAGAAAACTTCAACACAGTGCAGCACACCGAGGAGGTGGCCTATAATGCGTTGTCCTTCATGTGCAATGTGAATGAGGAGGCCAAGGTGTTCATTGGCATCAACTGCCTAAGCACAGACTTCTCGCAGAAGGGGGTAAAGGGTATCCCCTTGAACCTGAAAATTGACACCTATGACTGTGGTTCAGGCACTGAACACCTGGTACATTGCACCATCTGGTAGATCAAGGTCTTCTGTGACAAGGGAGCTGAGGGGAAGATGCAGGATGACGAAAGGAAGCAGTTCCGGAGGAAGGTCAAGTGCCCTGACTCCAGCAACAGTGGCATCAAGGGCTACCTGCTGTCCTTGGGCTTCGGGGGCAATGAGACCGCCTACCTGTGGCGAGAGGCTGACCTGGAGACCTCGCCAGTGCTGTTCATCCCCAACGTGCACTTCTCCAACCTGTAGTGCTCTGGAGGGGAAGTCCCTCAGCAGGAACCAGTGGCTCCAACAGGCTGTCTCTGAAGCACACCTGCTCATCCTTTACTGAGGAGTTTGAGTCTCTGCTATTCAAACATGCCAAAGAAGATGACCTTCAGAGAGTACCGCTATATGTGTAGAGAGAGACTGAGAAGGTATTCGATGCCTTCATGCTGAAGACCCCAGACCTGAAGGGGCTGAGGAATGTGATCTCTAAGAAGTATGGCTTCCCTGAGAAAAACATTTACAAAGTCTACAAGAAATGCAAGCAGAGAATCTTAGTCAACAGAGACAACAACATCATCCAACATTACAGAAACCACGTTGCCTTCCTCCTGGACATAGGGGAGCTGGATGGCAATATCCAGATCACCCTTAAGGAGCTGTAGACCCAAGCATCCAAGCCCTCAGCCCTTGGTGTATGCTCCCAGCAAAGGGCTGGTGGGTATGCGACCCATGCCATACACAACCTTTCCAGGTGCCTCAGTGTTGTTACTTGAACACCCTCCCTGAGGGAAGAGGCCCTTGAGTCACAGCTCACAGATGTCAGGGCCAGGAAGAGTCCTTGGCAGTCTCCTAGTCTGAACCCCGCCCCCCATGGCATGCTTGAATCTACTCACTGAACTTCTTGCCAGTGCCTCTCCGTTCACCCAGAAACAATGCTGTTGTGGTGACCACGTAACCAGTAGACTGTTTCCTCCTCCAAAGACCCTCCCCAGCAGGGGTGTTCCTGAAGACTGCCCTTCAGACGGTGGAGGCACCCCCTCCCTCCTACAACATGTCACCAGCTGACCAGACTCTGTTCCAGCCCCATGTGCCATCTTCCTTCAACTTCAAACCAATGACTTTATATCCTTTGGTCAGTTAACTTGAAAATTTGATTTTCAGTGCAAATGACTTTTAAAAGACATGACAGTGGAAGCAGTCTCTTTCTCAGATACCCCCAATGCACCATGTAAATAACACAAATGATTGACTGGAACAAGTGACCACTATGTAGAACTACCACCTTGCCACTCACTGTTGTATACATTTTTTATTTACAATTTTCACTTATGTTTTTATATATATATATATGGTATATATATATATGCAACATTATATATATATATGTATATATATATTTTAAGTTGGAGTCTCACTCCATCACCCAGGCTGGAGTGCAGTGGCATGCTTACGGTCACCCCAGCATCGGCCTGCTGGGCTCAGGAGACCCTTCCACCTCAGCCTTCCAAGTAACCAGAATTACAGGCACGCGCTACCATGCCCAGCTAATTTTTGATTTATTGTAGAGATGAGGTCTCACCAAGTTGCCCACGCTAGTCTCGAACCCTCAGTCTCAGGTAATCCACTCACCTTGGTCTCCCAAAGTGCTGCGATTACAGGCTGAGCCACTAAGCCCAGCCCATTTTATATTTTTTATGGATACGTTTTTATCATTTCAAAAAATGTGTATTTCACATTTCTTGAACTATTTTTTCTCCTTTTAACTTTTTTTATTTTAAAGATGTGGGGCACAATTCAGGGTTAGGTATACAAATGTCCATTATGCAGGTACCCTTGTTGATGAGGTGTGCCTTCCCTTCCCCAGGCAGATTCCCACTACTGTCAATCCTGCTTCCCCACCTCCCCTACTGGCAGTTTCCCACTACTGTCTTGGGACTATTTTTTAAGCTGTTCTTCATTTATGCATTTTGTATACTCACATGGTATTTAGTAATAAAAGCACCTATGTATTACTTTAAAAAAATATATCTGTGCCCCTGTGCCAAATGCAGTTTTTTCAATGTGCTTATACCATAATGATTCACATTTATTGAGTGCTATGTAGAACAAGTGGTACTCTCACATGCTGCTACCGTTTGCCAGCAGCATGTGAGAGTTCCACTTGTTCTATATAGCACTCAATAAATGTGAGTCCCTATGAGAATTATAACTTTCATTATTTGGTGATGCAGAGAAGGAGGTCTAAAATTATCCTGGGTTTTCCCTTGGGTGACTAGGTAGGCGGTGGGAATTCAGAGGGAGAGATGGAAAAGCAACAATGAGTTTGGTGTCTGTGCATGGAAACACATCCAGTTAGACATGTCATCTGAAGCTCAGGAGAACGTGCAGGGCAGAGATAGTGATATGGGTGGATAAAATGGTAAGACCAGATGGGATCACACAAAGCCAATAGAGAGCTTAAAGTCCCAGGCTTTTATTTAGATTAGGGACCTAGGCTTCTGTATTCTTCCCATGTCCCTTGGGTGATTAGACACACATTAGTGCTTGAGCACCACTGCAAAAAGCAGTGGTTTAGGGAGGAAACCCTAGGAAATAATGACATTTTAAGAGGAAAAAGAAAGAGGAACCCGTTCGTGAAATAGGCTCAAGATCAGAGAAGTACACAGAGAACCAGAAGAAAGTAGACTCTTGGAAGACACAGAGGTAGAGTTTTATGGAATGAGAGTTCAGCTGTGTCAAATGGAGCAGGGCTTTAATTTTTTTTTTTTTTTTTTAAGGAGAGGAAATAGTAATAAAAATAAGGGCTATGACAGCACCATCTAGTGGAGAATTCTGGGAGACACAATAATCAGCCTGCATTTCTCACGCTACTTCTGCCTGTTATTTGACTGAAAGCTCTGAAGTAACTTTCCCACAAATATACATACACCCACGTTATAAATAAGTAACTTAAAAGTTTTTAATATATATAACTTTGTCTTTCAGATTTGCAAAAGTTACCCAGTAAAGAAAATAGTATAATGAACCCTTGGACCTATCCATCATCACCAGCTTCAGCAATGACCCCTTTTCATTGCATTTGCTCCTACAAACGCATACACATGAACACATACACTTTTGTTGTTGTTGTTTATTTGTTTTGTTGGAGTACTTAAGTAAATTTCAGACATCACATAATTTCTCTTATCAATACTTCAATGTGTTTCTCTAAGAGATACTTTTTAAAAAGGTAACACAACTGTATTATCAATAATAACAATTCTTAATATCCCATAATAGTTAGCCATATTCAGTTTTCTCTGGTTGTCTCAAAAATGTCTTTTTACAGGTGATTTATTCTTATCATTATCTAAACAAAGTCCTCACAAAGCGATATGTTCCTTAAGTCTCCTAAGAGTTTACAACAATTTCTCCATTTTAAAATGCCATTTGCTCTTTGAGGACACTGGGCTATTTGTCCAACAGAATTTCTCCCATTCTGGATTTGGTTGCATTGTCGTTTAACATTTCCCCTTTATTCTTCACCATGCTTAGCATAAGATGATAATTTGGTTTAGAGGCTTGCTTTTATTTTATTCAAGTTCAATTCTAGGGGCTCATCACACACTCTTTATTAAGCATCATTCTCTTTTTTTTTTTTGAGTTGGAGTTTCACTCTGTCGCCCAGACTGGAGTGCAGTGGCCGCTCCCGGCCACCGCAACCTCGACCCGCTGGGCTCTGGCTATCCTTCCGCCTCAGCCTTCCAAGTAGCCGGAATTACAGGCATGCGTTACTAACGCCTGGCTGATTTTTTGATTTATTGTAGAGATGAGGTCTCACTGCCCAGACGGGTCTCGAACCCGCAGGCTCAGGCAATCCACTCATCTCAGCCTCCCAAAGGCGCGGGATTACAGGCTGAGCCACCGAGCCCAGCCATTCTCCTTTTTTTTTTCTTTTTCAATATTTATGCAATATTCTCAGAAAATTCAGTCTCCTTCTCTGCCTCTTCATTAAATGCATTGGGGGGAAAAACAGATGTTGGTAATGGGTAATCATGAAGAAAAACTAGAGATAAGACTTGAATGTGGCATGGAAATCCTTATTGTTTTACTATTAGTTTTAATTAACATATAATCCTTATCCATATTTATGGGGTATTGTATAATATTTCACTACATGTATACAATGTGTAATGATCAAATCAAGGTAATTAGCATATCCATCACCTCAAACATTTATTGTTTCTTTGTGCTGGGAACATTGAAGATCTGCTCTTTGAGATATTTAAATATACAATAAATTACTATGAATTATAGACACTCTAACATGCTATAGAACTTATTTCTCCTATCTAGCTCTATTTTTGTATCATTAACCAAACTTTGGCTATCCCTATATTTTGTTTTTAATGACAAACGTTTAGGACATCAATTTTCAAAGCTCTTAAACATACCCAGAAGGCTTCCTCCACTAACATCTTCAATAAACTCCTAATTCTTCAATGGATATTTACTTGGCAAGTATTTATTGAGGTTCTACTATGCACCAGGTACTGTCCTAGGGATAAAGCAATGTATAAAATAGAAAAAAAAATCTACTTTTATAGAACTAGCATTGTACTGTAATCAATTTTTCTTTTGTTGTACTTGCTGTCTTAAAAAAAGAGACATAATGGAAGAAACTGTATTCATTTGGAATTTGGTAATATAATTTTTTTGTTATGCTTATTTTTGCATATATATGTATAGCAAAATTGCTCCATTATGAAAAAAATGATTTTTACTTATCAGGTGTGGACACAACTACCACTTAAGATGCTATTTCACTGGGAAATAACATTCTGAGTTGCAAAAGTAACTTCCAAATTTGGAGGATAACTGTAAATTTTATAAAATTACAGAAATTTATTAAAAACTAAGACATTAACAGCAAAGTAAATTCTCACATTAGTCAGAGGCTTAAATGTAAACAAAATCAGACAGTACTAAAGGAATTATTTTTTCTTCTATTTATACTCATAAAAATCTCTAGTAAAACGTTAGAGTTGAAAATCTTAGATTAGGCCTTCAGCACTGGAAGCAAACCTAAGCGTATTAGAATAGAAACTTACCAAATGGTTTTCTTCCAACTTCAAGGTGATCATTTGAAATAATTTATCCTCAGGATTTGACTTACTTACAGAGAACATCCTTTTCCTGTACTAAGGTGGCACTCAAACATAGGAATTGAATAAATGTCCTACAACTTTCAGATCAAAATGCCACCTTGGTTTTTAGTTATTTGTTCTGATACAAATGTTTGCTTCTTCCTTTAGATTTTCAAATTTTTTCTAATCTGTACTTTTACATTTCTTTTTCATTCTCCCATCTTGTGGAAAATTTCCATCTTGTGAAGATTTGGATGCTGGAGATAAATCACCAACTGCAAGCCTCTTTGAAGATGCTGGTAGTACCTGTAGAGTTAGTATATGTAGGATCCATTATGGGTTGTATTGGCTCATTTTCTAAAGATGATGTTTCCAGCCTTTGTCCCCCTTTTTACTCTGCACAAAGCTCTCTAATTCATCAAGCTTATTATGTTTCTGTTCAAGCTTTTCAGCAACTTCATTCAAATATTTAACATGTCATTTAAATGTATTTCTCCCTCCACACCTGTTACCTGGAAGTAGTAATTAGCTTTTCGGATTTGTCTTTGGTGGCGTTCTGAGAAACTTTTCTCTTGAGCTCTTTGTTCATTCCTGAGGTCTTTCCCTTTTATCTTCTCCAGGAGTAG
The DNA here is from genome assembly GCF_000164805.1 of Carlito syrichta. NCBI lineage: Eukaryota > Metazoa > Chordata > Mammalia > Primates > Tarsiidae > Carlito > Carlito syrichta. The sequence continues at coordinate 394,091 of NW_007256216.1, read as the reverse complement.
ATTTAAAGTTTGCATCTAGTTTGTGATTTATAATGTTGTGTCCTACTTCATCCTAAACATTTGATTTTGGGTCTTTTCCAGTGTATCTTGAATCTTTTCCAAATATTTAGTATCTTTAATAATATAAGCTGAGGTGGTCTCATACTGGGCAGAGTTGTCTTATTTCTTGTCCTTTTGGGAAAACTTCTATGGTCACTATTAGTGTTGTCATTGTTGAATCAGACCATATTCTAGCATCAAAAGGGGGGGAATTAATTTTCAACCACTTGAAGAGTCTATCCTGAATATTAAATAGCATGCCTAAGTGGCAGCTATATTTACATAGCACAATGGTGACATCTAGTGTCAGTGGGATAAATTTCAGCTAGCTCTGCAATTTATCTGATAGGTAAGAACTGGGTCATAGCGCCTCAGCTCAGGATCTTCACCTTAACTTCCTTCAGGGCCAAGAAAATTTTTTTCTTGCAATTTGTAATTTGTCTTTTAATTTTCTTAACAATTATTTTTTAACTTTTTTACATTATTGATTTTAAGTTAAAGTGCAATTGACTGGACATGTTTACAGTGTATAATTTTTTCTTTTTTGTTGTTGTTGTTGTTGTTGTTTTGAGTCAGAGTCTCACTCTGTTGCCCAGGCTGGAGTGCAGTGGCACACTCACGGCCACTGCAGCCTAGACCTGCTAGGCTCAGGCGATCCTTTCATCTCAACCTTCCAAGTAGCTGGAACTACAAACGCGTGCCACCATGCTCGGCTAATTTTTTTATTTATTGTAGAGATGAGGTCTTGCCAAGTTGCCCAGGCCGATCTCAAACCCTTGGACTCAGGCAATCCTTTCACCTCAGCCTCCCAAAGTGCTGAGCTTACAGGCATGAGTTACCATGCCTGGCCTACAGTGTACAATTTAATACAAAAAACTTTGTTCTCACAAAAGCTTACATTATTATTATTTTTATTTGAAAGATGTGGGGTACAATTTGGGATTAGGTATACAAATGTTCATTATGCAGGTACCTTTCTTGATAAGGTGTGTCCCCCCTGGGAGTTTCCCACTACTGCCAATCCCTTTCATATAGTATTATTATAATTGTTCAAGGTCCGCTTATAAGTAAGAACATGCGGTACTTAGTTCTTTGTTTCTGTGATAGATCACTCAGTATTATAGACTCTAAGACCACCCAAATTGCTGCAAAGTTCATATGTTTGTCCTTCTTTATTGCTGCGTAATATTCCATCATGTATATGTACCACTTTTTAAAATCCAGTCCTCTTTCAATGGGTCAATGGGCAGCATGGTTGGTTCCATGTTTTTGCTATTGTGAATAATACTCCAATAAACATGGGTGTGCAGGTATCTTTTTCATAGAGTGATTTGAGCTCTTCCAGTTTTGTTTCCAGAATGGGGATTGCCGGGTCATATGGAAGGTTGATTTTTAGATTTTTCAGGAATCGCCAAACTGTTTTCCACAGAGGTTGTACTAGTTTACCAACAGTGTAGAAGTGCTCCCTTTTCCTTGCATCCTCTCCAGCATCTGTTGTTTTCTGAATTATTGATGATGGCCAACCTGACTGGAGTTAAGTGGTATCTCAGTGTGGTTTTAATTTGCATTATTTGATGACTAGTGAGACTGAGCATTTTTTCATGTATCTGTTGGCTGCTCATATGTCTTCTTTTTAGAAGTGTCTAGTCACATCTTTTGGCCACTTTGTAATGGGGCTGTTTGGTTTTTTTCTTTATGGCACATTTAAGTTCCTTATAGATTCTAGATGTTAGGCCTTTGTCAGATATATAGTTGGCAAATATTTTTTCCCAGTCTGTGAACTGTCTCTCCGCTTTCTTGATGGTTTCTCTCTTTTTTTTGAGTTGGAGTCTCACTCTGTCGCCCAGACTGGAGTGCAGTGGCACACTCCCGGCCACCGCAGCCTCGACCTGATGGGCTCAGGTGATCCTTCAGCCTCAGCCTTCCAAGTAACTGGAACTACAGGCGCGCACTACCACACCTGGCTATCTTGATGGTTTCTTTGGCTTTGCAGAAGTTTGTCAGTTTGATGAGTTCCCACCTGTCTATCTTATCTCTTATGACATGGGCACTTGGGGTTTTGATCAGGAATTGGTTGCCAGTTCCATAAAGGCGTCTCCTGCATTTTCTTAGGTCTTTGATCCATTTAGAGTTGATTTTTGTGTATGGTGATAGGTAGGGGCCTCATTTTAATCTTCTGCATGTGGTCAGCCAGTTTTCCCAGCACCATTTACTGAATAGGTTCTCCTTTCCCTGGTGATTGATGGTGAAAGCTTTGTTGAAGATGAGTTAGCTGAGAAATTGAGGTTTTGCTTCCAGGATCTCCTGTTCCATTGGTCTATATGCCTGTTCTTGTATCAATACCAGGCTGTTTTGATTATTATAGTTTTATAATAAAGTTAAAAGTCTGTGAGTGTGATATCTCCCATTTTGGTTGTTGTTGTTGTTTTTTGCTGAGGATTGTTTTGGCTATTTATGGTCATTTATGTTTCCATATGAATTCCTGTATTGTCGCTTCTGGTCTGAGAAGAATGACGCTGGTAATTTAATGTATTGTATTAAATCCGTAGATTACCTTGGCTAGGATGGACATCTTGACAATATTGACTCTTCCAATCCATGAACATGGACTATTTTTCCATTTGTTTGTGTCAACTTTGATTTCTTTGAGCAGTGTTTTGTAGTTTTTGTTGTAAAGTTCTTTCACTTCTCTGGTTAGGAAGATGCCACGGTCTTTCTTTCTTTGTTTTTTTTTTTGGCTATTGTGAATGGGGTTGTGCTTTTTATTTGGGTTTTTGTTTGTTTACTGTTGGTGTATAGGAATGCAACTGTTTTTTGCACATTTATTTTAAACCCTGAGATTTTTTTCTAAGTCCTTCATCAGTGCAAAGAGGTTTTTGACAGATTCTCTTGGGTTTTTGAGGTATAGAATCATGTCATCTGCAAAGAGGGATAACTTAACTTCCTTTTTTTCCTATTTGGATAGGATTTCCTATTAGGATAAGATTTTCTTCTCTTGTCTGATTGCTGTAGCTAGGACTTCCAATGTTATGTTAACAGAAGGGGTGAGAGTGGGCATCCTTGTCTTGTTCTGGTTTTCAGGGGAAATGGTTCCAATTTCTGTCTGTTTAGCAGTATGTTGGCTATGGGTTTCTCATAGATAACCCTTACTATTTTGAGGTACATTCCATCTATGCCGAGATGTTCGAGGGTTTTTATCAAGAAGGACTGCTGGATTTTATCAAAAGCTTTTCCCACATATAATGACATAATCATGTGATTTTTGTTTTTATGTCTGTTGATGTATTTAATTACACTTATGGTCTTGCAGATGTTGAACCAGCCCTACATCCAGGGGATGAAACCTACTTGGTCACGTGGATGACTTTTGAGATGTGTTGTTGGATCTGGTTTGCAAGAATCTTGTTGAGAATTTTAGCATCTATGTTCATCAAGGCCACTGGCCTGTAGTTCTCTTTCTTTGTTGGATCTTTACCTGGTTTGGGTATCAATGTGATGTTAACTTCATAAAATTATTTGGGGAGAGTTCCATCTTTCTCGATTGCCTGGAATACTTTCAATAGGATTGGTATCAGCCCCTCCTTGTATGTATTGTAGAATTCTGCTGGAAATCCATCCAGTCCAGGGCTTTTTTTGGTAGGTAATTTTCTTATGATATAGTCGATTTCCTGGGCTTTTATTGGTCTACTAGAGTCTCGATTTCTTCTTGTTTCAACCTGGGGAGGTTGTGTGATGTCAGAAAGTCCTCCATTTCATTTAGGTTTTCAAGTTTGTTTCCATACAGGTGTGCATAGTAATCTCTAATAATCTTTTTATTTCTTTGGGATCAGTTGTGACTTGATCTTTTGCATTTCTGATTGTGTTTATTTGGGCAAGCTTACATTACTGATGGCCAAAATTATGTCACATGGCTACTCATAACAACAGAGGAATCTAGAAGGCAAGTTTTACACTTTCTTGCTTCCACAGTAGAAAGAGGATGAAAAGGGTGTTGTCTGAGTCAATCTACAATTCCTGCCACAATGAGACTGAGGGGCATACTTAGAATGTGTAGATGCTTATACATAATAGTTAGGTTTAAAAACATGTTTGAAAAGTTTCAGAAGAACATGCTTATTCTTTAAGTCAGTCCTATTTATTATTATATTATTATTAACTTATATGTCTACTTATTTGATGACATGCAAATAGATCCCCTCTCAGAAAACCTTGGTTCACAGAGGGCCTTCAGTCAATGGTGATATTATCCTGGCACCAGTAACATACACCCAATGGCCTTCTAGTGTTGCTTACATCTTTCATTAGTTTGGCTCCTTTGTTCACTGGAAAGTCTTGCTGTAAGCTACAAACTTGACTGACTTTGCTAAGGTCCCAAGTAGTTCACAGCCTCTTTGTTTTCCAAACTCTTCCTCAAGGGAAAGAAACAGATGCATACTAGATAGGATAGGGTCTGCTCATCTGACTCAGAATATATTTATTCTTATTGAAACAATATTAAATCACAGTTTATAAAAACATTCTCCAAAATTCCTGGGGCTTTCCACGAGTGTGCGCTTCTCAAGGGAAACTCCATCAGAGCATGGGTTCTTAAATTTGGCTGCACATTGGGATTGCCTGAGAAGATGTTTTTAAAATATTATGCCTAGGTTCCACTCCCAAGAACAATGATTCTCAACTGGGCGATTTACCCCACCTCCCAGGAAGCACTTGGGTATGTCTTTTTGGTTGGTGTTACTGGCATCTAATGAGTAGAGCCCAGGGATGCTGTTCAACAACACACACTGCACAGGACAGTTCCCATAGCAAAGAATTATCTTGTTCTGAATGTCTGTAGTGTCAAAGTTGAGAGATTCTGTCCAAAGACCCAACTCTTAGTGCAGGGTCAGCCTGTGCATGAGGTTTATAAAACTTCCCCTGGTGATTCTACTGTGCAGCACCATTTGAGATCCACTACTAGATACCTGTTGTTAGAGAATATTTGATTATGTGGCTAAATTCCTTTCAATCTTTTGCCATTGAGTTTGAACTAAAAATTTCTCATTTCTTGTTTGATTTGTAGTTTGGGAGCTGAAGGTGGTTGGAAGGAGGACAAGCCAATTGCTTTTGTGAGAAAGTCTAGGATTCCCACAAGCTAGAATGGATATCTCCACCAATTTAAGTTGTTCTGTTTATTATTCACCTTATGAACTGGCCTCCTGGTATAGTTTAGGGAGATTATTAACCACAGTCAAGCAAACACATCTTGGGAAACAGGTCGCTTGGAGTTACACATGGGAGAACCAAATCCTTTGTAGATGAACATTCCCTGATGTTTGGGAGGATGACAGCTTCACCCCTTGTGAGATCCCAGAAAGGGCCACTACAGTTGCAAAATTCCAAGAGGCACTATTCACATAGAGCACAATGTGAATGATGCTTTCTGGGTCCGTGGCCCCCAAAGTAAATTTTACATTCACCAGAAGGCCTAGATTTTTAAATCAGTTACTTTAAAATATTTTGGCCACATAAAAACATCCAACTAGTTCTATATATGGACTCTGATATTTCTTTGTATTGTTTTGGATAATGCTAAGGAAAATATATTTTATATTATATATATATATACAAAATATGTATATGTATATATAAATACACATTTAAAAAATTTTAATGTAAATGGTGTCATATTAAACAAGCCAGCCTACAATTTGCTTTTTCACTTAACCCTCTACATTGCCCACTTCGCATGTCCAGACATGTAGATGTACATTATTCCATTTAACAGCTGCAGATTATTACATGATGTGGACTTGACCTTAAAGTATAATTGCCTATTAAATAGAAGTGAATTGAACACAGACATTTCCTGAGCACCATAACTTGCTACTAAAAGTACAAAAAGGATGCAAATTTACAAGGACAAGAGAGTGACAAAGGAGACAAAACCAGATGAGAGATGCCAATGGAAAAAGATGGAGAATTGGTACCCAGAGAAAGTCGTGCCTGGGGGTGGGGTGGGAAGGAAAGTGGCTATGATGGTGGATAATACCAGGAAGCAAGCTGATTTAACCGTGGAAGGATCAGGGACCAAGCCTTAGAGACTTCACAAGGTAGAGGTGAGCCATGGGACAGATATATACGGAGTAGTTGGACCCACAGATTCCCTTCCCATGTTCAAAGCCTGGAGACCTGTCCTCCCAAATCTTGCAACAGAGGAGGTTTATTCTCTAAGGGAAAAAAAAGCAGACAGCCAGATTGAAGCAATGGACTTAAAGCAAGGAGGTGTTCTGTCTGCACACAGAACAGGGAAACATCACAAGTCCTCATCACAGCCCCAGCCCCATTCTTCCACCAGGCTCTCAAAACAGTATCAAGCAGACTTATGCCCTCTACAAAGGAGCCTTAGAGGCAGTGAAAAACACCAGATAAATCTACAAGACATTTGGGGTAAAGGATCCTTAGCAAAAAATAGTCTTACAAATTCTTCTCTGCTGCAAAGGACTGGATGAGATTTTAAGACCCCAAACACAGTCAAATGTAATAGAAATAACAAGGAGGTAGGAGGAAATCCCTAGAAGTAATGATCAAGAATATAGACATTGCCGGGCTCGGTGGCTCAGCCTGTAATCCTAGTGCTTTGGGAGGCTGAGGTGAGTGGATTGCCTGAGCCCGCGGTTTCGAGACCCACCTGAGCAACTTGGCAAGACCTCATCTCTACAATAAATAAATTAAAAATTAGCCGGGTGTGGTAGCGTGCGCCTGTAGTTCCAGCTACTTGGAAGGCTGAAGCGGAAGGATCACCGGAGCCCAGCAGGTCGAGGCTGCAGTGGCCAGGAGCAGCCACTGCACTCCAGTCTGGATGACAGAGTGAGACTCCAACTCAAAAAAAAAGAAAGAAAAAAAGTATTTTCCCAATTACCTTATCATATATAAAAATGTATATAATTTTAAAACTTTAAAAAAATTCTGGATATCAAAGTCTCCAAATATTAAAAATGTACTCTAGATTGGGTTGTTATAATTAGTATTAGTATACAACTAATCAAAACAACATAAATATTATAAATGTTAATAAATGATGTAAAGAATTATTAAACACAAACAGAAACAAGTTGTTAAAAATACAGATCTAGTTGGGCATGGTGGCTCATACCTGTAATCCTAGCACTTTGAAGGCTGAGGCAAGAGGAATGTCTGCACCCAGGGGTTCGAGACCAACCTGGGAAATTTGGCAACACCTCATCTCTACAATAAATCAAGAAAAATTAGCCAGGTATGGCGGAGCACACTTGTAGTTCCAGTTACTTGGAAGGCTGAGGCGGAAAGATCGCCTAAGTCAGCAGGTCAAGGCTGGAGTGACTGTGAGCAGGCCACTGCACTCCAGCCTGGGAGACAGAGTGAGACTCTGACTCTAAATAAATAAATAAACAAATAAATAAATAAGAAATAAATAAAACAGATATCTTAATAGGGCTTTTCTTTCTGTTGGTTGACACATTTGTGGATAAATATTACCCCTTGCAAGAATAAGAGAGTTCCCTATAAACTTTATTTCTTAATTTTGTTTCTAGAGATATCCCAGAGATATAAGTACTATTTACACCAATAAGTAGATGGGAATGGAGAGTTTTGTTGTATCAATGTCAGTTGCTCAAATCTTCCAGGTTGTATGTCCCATATCACATAGTGGTTAATCATCAAAAATATTATCTTTAGTGACAGCTAGATTAGGTACTCCTTCAATGCATTAATTTATTTTTTCAGTTTGTTCCTTTTTTTTTTGAGTTGGAGTCTCACTCCGTCACCCCAACTGGAGTGCAGTAGCACGCTCCCGGCCACCGCAGCTTTGACCTGCTGGACTCGGGAGATCCTTCCACCTCAGCCTTCCAAGTAGCAGGAACTACAGGCACGCTACCACACCCAGCTAATTTTTTATTTATTGTAGAGATGGGGGTCTCAACAAGTTGCCCGGGTGGGTCTCAAACCTGCGGGCTCAGGCAATCCAATCACCCCTGCCTCCCAAAGCGCTGGGATTACAGGCTGAGCCACCGAACCCGGCCAGTTTGTTCGTACTTATCCTTTCATTTTTATTATTGAACAGCTCAAGTCATAAGAGATAAGATAGACAAGTGGGCCCTCACTAAACTTTAAAGCTTCTGCAAAGCAAAAGAAACCACCAAGAGAATGGGGAGACAGCCCACAGAATGGGAAAAAATATTTGCCAACTGTATATCTGACAAAGGCCTAACATCCAGGATCTACAAGGAACTCAAACATGCCGAAAGGAAAAAAACAAACAACCCCATTAAAAAGTGGGCAAAAGACATAAATAGAGGCCGGGCTCGGTGGTTCAGCCTGTAATCCCACACCTTGGGAGGCCGAGGTGAGTGAATTGCCTGAGCCCATGGGTTCGAGACCCGCCTAGGCAACTTGGCGAGACCTCATCTCTACAATAAATTTTAAAAAATTAGCCGGGCATGGTAGTGCACACCTGTAGTTCCGGCTACTCGGAAGGCTGAGGCAGAAGGATTGCCGGAGCCCAGCAGGTCGAGGCTGTGGTGGCCAGGAGCATGCCACTGCACTCCATCCTGGGTGACTGAGTGAGACTCCAAATCCAAAAAAGACATAAATAGACACTTCTCAAAAGAAGATATATGAGCAGCCAACAGACACACGAAAAGCTCAGTCTCACTAATCGTCAGAAAAATGCAAATCAAAACCACATTGAGATACCACCTAACCCCAGTAAGAATGGCCACCATTAATAAAGCAAACTACAACAGATGCTGGCGAGGATGTGGAGAAAAGGGAATGCTTCTACACTCCTGATGGGATTGCGAACTAGTTCAATCTCTATGGAAAACAGTGTGGCAATTTCTAAAAGAACTAGCCATTGACCTTCCATATAACCCAGTAATCCCCCTACTGGGAATACACCTGGAAGAACTCAAATCATTCTACAAAAAAGATATCTGCACATGTGTTTATTGCAGCACTAAAAAAAAAATATGGTACATATATACAAGGAATATTATGCAGCCATAAAGAAGAACAAACATATGGACTTCACAGCAACTTGGATGGATTTAGAATCATAATACTCAGTGATCTATCACAGAAACAAAGAACAGAGTATCACATGTCCTCACTCATAAGCGGACCCTGAACATTTACCATATAAGAAAGGTGAAAGGGTAAACTGAGGCAAGGTGGGCCAGTGCCATGATTGCAACAGAGAGGAAAGTAGAAGGAAGTAAAGTTTATTATTCACCTTTCATAGACAGAAAGGGGGCTGGCACTCAGGTGAGTATAGTGTGGAAGGCTGGAAACTAGGTATATTTAAGGGCCTTTAAAGCAAAGGGGCTTACACCTGGAGGAGGTCTGGGCTAAAAGGAACGTCCAAAGTTGTATTCTTTGGTCCCTGTAATAGTCACATGGATCTAGTATCTTGACATTGCCAGCCATCAATGTCTCATGACCTCAGGTCGTGGGCTGGATGTTGTCATGGTCTTATGATAACAATATACCAATAAATGCCTCCTGGTGGTATGCTGGAAGTGGTCACAGGTGGCCAATAACAGATAAATTGTTAGCATTACTGGACGTGATTAAGGGGTTCTGTCTAATCACCAGTTTCTAAAACTAAAGTATTTTTCTTGTTAATGACTATAGGGTAAAAGGACGTGTGGGCAGTGCAAACTGTACTTCAAGGTAATGTCAAGGAGTGAGGCCCAAGCAAAATGGTTGTGCTGATTCAAAATGGGTACATTATATTCTAAATTTCTTTTCTTTTTTTTTTTTTTGAGTTAGAATCTCACTTCATTGCCCAGGCTGGAGTGCAGTGGCATGCTCACAGCCACTCCAGCGTCGACTGCTGGGCTCCGGCGATCCTTCCGCCTCAGCCTTCCAAGTAGTCAGAACTGTGGGGAAGGGTAGAGAGGAAACAAGACCGGCTATGGGCGTGTGCTACCATGCCTGACTAATTTGGGGTTTATTGTAGAGATAAGGATTCGCCAAGTTGTCCAGGCTTGTCTTGAACCTCAGGCTAAGGCAATCCACTCACCTCGGCCTCCCAAAATGCAGGGATTACAGGCTGAGCCACCAAGCCTGGCCATATCCTACATTTCTAAGGTTCCCTCCTTTCAAAAGGGATTGCCAGTAGCAGGATATTGCTGGGGGGGAGGAGGAAGCAGAAACAACATCAACAGGGGCAACTGATCTCAAACCAGGCAAAGTGGGAACCAAAAGAAGGCCCAAACTTTACCTGCACAATGTCCACATGTAGATACCTAATCCTGAATTGTACCCCACATCCTTAAAATAAAAAGTATATATGTATACATATATATGAAAAGCTCAAGGCTACACAAACATAGAAGAATAAAATTCATCCATAGCCGGTCTTGTTTCCTCTCTACCCTTCCCCACAGTCTGCTCTCCACCCCAGCTACTTCATCACCGCTGGATTATTTTGAAGGAAATCCCAGGTGGTCATATCACTTTATCCATAAACACCTCTGCATATATCACTTTTTAAAAGATGTTTTAAAACATAACTATAGGCCGGGCTTTGTTGGCTCAGCCTGTAATCCCAGCACTTTGGGAGGCTGAGGTGAGAGGATAGCTTGAGCCCAGGGGTTCAAGTCCAGTCCAGGCAACTTGGCGAGACCATCTCTACCATAAACCAAAAAATTAGCCAGGTGTGGCAGCGTGTGCCTGTAGTTCCAGCTACTTGGAAGGCTGAGGTGGAAGGATCGCCTGACCCCAGCAGGTGGAGGCTGCAGTGGCTGTGAGCGTGCCACTGCACTCCAACCTGGGTGACAGTGAGACTCCAACTCAAAAGAAAAGAAAAGCTGGGTCATTTGTCCTGTAGAATTTTCTATATTCTGTATTTTGCTAATTGCATCTCCTTGGTCTACTTTAATATGCTTTCTCTGACCCCTGTATTTCCTGAAAATCAGTATCTAGATCTTAAGGCTTGGTCAGATTCAGATTTTTTACTTTAGCAAGAATCCTTCATAGAAGATGTATGTACTTTCTATTTCATTGGAGATCACATAAAGGCTAGATATCTTTGTGTGTGTGTAATGGAATTGATCAATTCCCATTAGTAGATTTAGGGTTAACAGTTGAATCCACTCATTATCAAGCTCCCCATCACCTTTTCATATAATGGTTTAAGCAGCCACTAATGATCACTGCCTAGATCCATCATTTCATTACAAGTTCCTCCTTCAATTTTTTTTTTTTTTTTTTTGAGTTGGAGTCTCACTCTGTCACCCAGACTGGAGTGCAGTGGCCGCTCCCGGCCACCTCAGCCGCGACCTGCTGGGCTCCGGCGATCCTTCCGCCTCAGCCTTCCAAGTAGCTGAAATTACAGGCATGCGCTACCACGCCCTGCTGATTTTTTTATTTATTGTAGAAATGAGGTCTCGCTGCCCAGGCGGGTCTCGAACCCGCAGGCTCAGGCAGTCCACTCACCTCAGCCTCCCAAAGGCACGGGATTACAGGCTGAGCCACGGAGCCTGGCTCTCCTCCTTACAATTTTGATGAAAATAAATAAAAACTTGAAAAAGAATTTGTTTCCTAATTATTAGAGTCATCGCTTTCTTAATTTCTGGAAACTTGTATACTAAAAAAAGTCAAGAATTATCATAATTCATTACTTTTCATAATTATGAAATATCATAATTAATTTTGAGACATCATATAATTATGAATAATTATACTTGTTGCTCTTTCACTTAAGATTCATCTTGTTTGATATACTAAGAAAATATTGGAAAATCAAAATGTTAATGTCAAAAACCATCATCAATTTAATTTTTTTGATAAAAATAATTTCATCCCATGTTCCAAATACATTTTTGCTAAAAGCCTCGAAGATTTATTTCATTTCATCTATGAAAAATACATATTATATATAACCTAATTGGCAACTCTGATCCTGGTTTTCAAAACAGTAATCAGAATTCATTTCTACCTGACTTAAAATTCAAATAAATGTGTGTCTTAGTCTGAGTTGCTATAAAGGAATGCCTGAGGCTGAGTAATTTATGAAGAAAAGAGGCTTATTTGGCTCATGGTTCTATACAAGAAGCAGGTGCCAGCATCTGCTTTTGATGAGGGCCTCAGACACTTCCACTCATGATGGAAGGTGAAGGGAAGCCGACATGTGCAGAGCTCACATGGTGAGAAAGAACTCAAGAGAGAAGGGAAGGAGATGCCAGGTTCTTTTTTTAACACCAGCTCTTGCAGGAACTCACTCACTCATTACCTCAAGGATGACCCAAACATCTTCCATTAGGTCCCACCCCCAACATCGGGGATCAAATTTCAGCATGAACTTTGAGGGGGCAAGCAAACCAAATTATAGCAATGTGTTAACAGGCATTTTTGAGGGATACTATAAAATTATTGAGAAGTAAATTATGGAACACATCTTGAAAGACACATTACTAAACACAGACAAGATGTAAATAATGTAGCTCTTATAGAATTTATTTTTTACATGTAGAATAATTTATAAAAACAAGACAATTATGCAACCTGCTATCACTTAATTACACTACTCCAATGTAATGTGAAGTTAATATTGTAAGTTTTTTATAAAAAATATGATGAGGGATACGACATTACTTTGATATATGTGTGTAAATATGTATACATATATCAAAATTAGATGTTCAGCTTTTGAATATAATTAAATAATATGTATCAAAATCAGAATTAATTTTACTAACTTTGCTGGGCAACTTTTTTTTTTTTTTTAGAAAGCAGGATTTATCAAGAATACAGAAAAGCTCCCACTGTGGGAGGGGACCCGAGGGAGTTGCCTGCTGGGCATCTTGATTGAACTTGTTTGGTGAAAGAGAAAGGTCTATTTTGCACTAATTGGTCTAGTACTTGCATCATTAAACTTTTTTTTTTTTTTTTGAGTTGGAGTCTCACTCTGTCACCCAGGCTGGAGTGCAGTGGCACGTTCACAGTCACCACAGCCTCTATCTGCCAGGCTCAGGTGACCCTTCCACCTCAGTCTTCCAAGTAGCTGGAACTACAGGCACGCACCACTACACCCAGTTAATGTTTTGATTTACTGTAGAGATGAGGTCTCACCAAGCTGCCCAGGCTGGTCTCGAATCTGTGGGGTCAGGCAATCCTCTCACCCCGGCCTCCCAAAGTGCTGGAATTATAGGCGTGAGCCACTGCTCCCGGCCTAAACATTTTATAAGACAAAATAAAATGAGGATTGACTACTTTGGAATAAATATTTTGTGGTATGATTTGGTAAAAATACCTTATTAACTATCTGAAAGAAATCACATAAAACTTTTCTTGTCAAATTTATCCAGTATATCTTGAATAATGTGTTAGTCCCAGAACACTTTCCAGTTTCCTTGAAAAGAAACAGCATTGTCAACTTCTACCCTTCCGGATATAGTTTTCTTTCCACAAAAGACATGTCTTGGGAGTATCCTGAATGGGACATTTACCTTAAATATATAAGGGGGCAGGCATCTTTGGGAATTAAGTCTGCTTTGCTTTCAAGAGGCTCTTGCTAGAAGCCATGCTTTCTTTAACAATAAACTAGAGACAGAGGAAGTGAGGTAACTTTTATTCCACTACCCTACTCCACAATATCCAACTCAGAATATCTGTTTGCAGGTCAATTCCTCCCAATTAAAAAACGTACAAGACAATGGGAGACAAATAGGAAAGTTTTTTCCCTTTCCCCTTTGATTAATTATTAAAGGAGTCTTTTCAGAAATCCATATTTCAAAGTGTTCCCTTTGTTTGGTGCCCCAGAGGTTTTGACACCCTGGGGCAATTCTGGGTGGATCAAGAGTGTGCACTCTTTTCATAAAGCAAGAGAAGGGTAGATTTTGAAAGGTGTTTGGGAAAGGAGAACTTGTATGAGCAGTTAGGCCTACTCTCAGGAGACTACACATGAAGTTGAGGATCCAGAACAGGACACCCCTACAACTGTTCATGCTCTAGGATATTTCCTCAAAAGACTGGGGAAAAGCAGATATAGCAGGTTCAACTACTGACTTGCTTTGAAACTCCAAGAACATTCTTTAGTCTTATTCTTCTAATCTGAAATTGGAATCAGTATCTAGTTTCCTGTTTCCTTCTCATGGTATTTTGAGATTTAAGCATGAGGAATAGTTAACAATTCTACTTAGGTTTTTGTTTTTGAGTTGGAGGTCTTACTGTGTCACCCTAGCTGGGGTATGGTGTCATAATCATGGTTCACCACAGTCTCAAACTTCTGGGTTCAGGTGATCCCTCCGACTCAGCCTCCCAAGTAGCTGGGCCTACAGGTATGGGCCACCATGCCCAGCTAATTTTTTTAAATTTTTGTTTGTAGATACAATGTCTCACTATGTTACCCAGGCTGGTCTCAAACTCCTGTGCTCAAGCAATTCTCCCTCCACAGTCTCCCGACGTACTAGGATTATAGGCAGGAACCACCATGCCAGGTCTTCTACTTAGGTTTTGAATGGTACTTTTAACTTTCCAAAAGACTTTGCTGCCTGGCTCTTGTGTTTCTCTCTCAACTGTCCCTCAAAGACAAGTCTTTCTTATTCTTGTTTGACAGGTCTGGGTCACAAAGACCCATGGCAAGACCGCCAAAGATCACACAGCAAATAGGGAACCTGGTTAAGAATAGGACCTACAGTTGCCTCCTTTTTCCAATGCATCAATATGGGAAATAGCAAGACAACAACAAAAGCAGAAGCCGAAGAAACCAATTAAATTAACACCAGCAAATAGATGAAAAGTATAAAGTATATCCAGGATGATACAATATATAACATCCGGTGCTGATATCTAAGTGTATGGGACATACAGATTTTCAGAAAATCACTTTCATTAGGAAGTTGGGCAAATTAATATTCTTAGTCTATTCCACCAAGGTAAGACTCAGATTTCTAAAGAGAAAAACATAAAAACCTGAAGCTCCCAAAGGCAGTCTCCATCCTAAACTGCACATTTATCCTTCACTGTCCAGTGATCTGTGACATGCTTTCTACTTCTGTGTCCACACTGAAAGATGATCCTCCCTGAAAGGTGTGCCACCAGCCAAACAAGGAAGCTATTAGAAATAATTACATTTCAGGAAAGATTTTCATTTATTTATTTTTACTTCACTTGGAACAAAGTTTTAATTTAATTTTTTATTAGTAATACAAAAGCTATTGCAAAGGAGTTACGATCCTCCCCCCCTCCACTTATTTTCTTGTGCCACCCAGTTCCTTTCCCCAGAGGTAATCAATGAGAAATAATTTAGAATGTGAAATATGTTACAATCCTGTACATGCCATGGGAAAAACAAAATAAAATACATTTGGAGCTCATCCACAGTCCAGGAAGTGTTTGGATACTATGAAAACCTTTGTTTTATAAGGTCTCAGTGGCTCACACTTGTAATCCCAGCACTTTGGAAGGACAAGGCAAGAAGATTGCCCGAGCCCAGGGGTTTGAGACTAGCCCTGGCAACTTGGCGAGGTCTTGTCTCTACAATCAATCAAAAAATTAGCCAGGTATGGTGGCACACACCTGTAGTTCCAGTTACTTGGAAGGCTGAGGCAGAAGGATCGCCTGAGCCCATCAGATCAAGGTTGCGGTGGCCGTGAGCATGCCACTGCAACACAGTGAGATGCCTACTCAAAAAAAAAAAAAAACCAAAAGACTTGGCATAAAAATTGGGAGAAAGGCCTATCCAAAGGTCAAGGTAAAAAACTGACACGTCATCTAAATATAAAAGAGGATGGGGGACAAAATAATGAAATAATTAGTTTGAGAGTGTGAATCATAACCGGGAGCTCTATATGAGCCCAAGACAGGAATGGAAGTTGTCAGACATTCACAGAGCAATTAAGATCAATATAAATCCAGGTGGCCTAAGACCAGTCAAGACCAAGCATGGAGACAGACCCCAGGGCTGTCCCTCTTTTCTGAATTGATTCGCAGACAGAGTGATCAGCTACAAATGATCTAAACTTCCTCAAGATCTGCAAACATTGAAACTCTAGAGCTGGGAGGAAACTTAAATATTATACAATATGTCTACAAGTAGTCTCAAGCATTTGGTCTCAGGGCTTCTTAATACTCAAAAAGATACTGAGAACCTCACAGAGTTTTTTTGTTTTTTAAAGATGTGGGTTACAATTCAGGGTTAGGTCTACAGATGGTTATTGTACAGGTAAAGTTTGGGCCTCACTTTGGTCCCCACTTCACCCAGTTTGAGATCAGGTAGGCTTATTGATGAAGTGTGCCCCCTTCCCTCCCCTGGCAGTTTCCCACTACTGCCAATCACTTTCTTACAGTATTATAATCATTGTTCAGGGTCTGCTTATGAGTGAGAATATGTGGTACTCAGTTCTTTGTTTCTGTGATAGATCACTCAGTATTATAGACTCTAAGTCCATTCAAGTTGCAGAGAAGCTTATAAGTTTGTTGTTTCTTATGGTTGCATAACATACTATTGTGTATATGTACCACTATTTTTTATTCAGTCCTCTTCAATGGACAGTACGGTTGGTTCCATGTTTTTGCTATTGTGAATAATGCTGCAATAAACATGCATGTGCAGGTATCTTTTTCATAGAGTGATTTGAGTTCCTCGGGGTATATTCCCAGAGGGGGGATTGAGGGATCGAATGGAAGGTCAATTTTTAGAACATTTGGGAATCGCCATACTGTTTTCCACAGAGGTTGTACTAGTTTATACTCCCACCAACAGTATAGGAGTGTTCCCTTTTCCTCACATCCTCTCCAGCATCTGTTGTTTTCTGAGTTATTGATGATGGCCATCCTGATTGGAGTTAGGTGGTATCTCAGTGTGGTTTTAATTTGCATTTCTTTGATGATTAGTGAGGCCAAGCATTCTTTCATGTATCTGTTGGTTGCTCATTTGTCTTCTTTTGAGAAGTGTCTATTCATATCTTTTGCCCACTTTGAAATGGGGCTGTTTGTTTTTTTCTTTTCAGCACATTTGAGTTCCTTGTAGATCCTGGAGGTTAGGCCTTTGTCAGATACATAGTTGGCAAGTAATTTTTCCCATTCTATGGGTTGTCTCTCATTCTCTTCATGGTTTCTTTTGCTTTACAGAAGTTTTTCAGTTTTGATGAGGTCCCACTTATCTATCTTATCTCTTATAGCATGAGCATTTGGGGTTTTGATCAGGAATTGGTCACCAGTTCCAATTTCCATAAGGCTGTCTCCTGCATTTTCTAAGGTTCTTACAGTTTGAGGTTTTACGTTTAGGTCTTTGATCCATTTAGAGTTGATTTTTGTGTATGGTGATAGGTAGGGGTCGTGTTTTAATTGTCTGCATGTGGTCAGCCAGTTTTCCCAGCAGCATTTACTGAATAAGTTCTCCTCTCTCCATTGGTTGTTAGGGGAGGCTTTGTAAAAATATGAGTGGTTGAGAAATTGAGGTTTTGCTTCTGGAATCTCTATCCTGTTCCTTTGGTCTATATGCCTGTTCTTGTACCAGTACCAGGCTATTTTGATTATTGTAGCCTTATAATAAAGTTTAAAATCTGGAATTGTGATACTTCCCACTTTGTTTCTTTAGCTGATGACTTTGTGTGTGTGTGTTTGTGTGGCTATTTGTGGCCATTTATGTTTCCATATGAATTTCTGTATTGTTGTTTCCAGGTCTGAGAAGAATGATCCTTGTAATTTAATGAGTATTGCATTAAATCTGTAGATTGCCTTAGGTAGGATGGACATCTTAACAATGTTGATTCTTCCAATCCATGAGCATGGAATATTTTTCCATTTGTTTGTGTCCTCTTTGATTTCTTTGAGCAATGTTTTGTAGTCTTCATTGCAAAAGTCTTTCACTTCTCTGGTTAGGAAGATGCCGAGGTATTTCTTTTTCTTTTTCTTTTCTTTTCTTTCTTTCCTTCTTTCTTTTCTTTTCTTTCCTTTTTTTTTTTTTTTTTTTTTTGTGGCTATTGTGAATGGGATCCTGCTTTTTATTTGGTTCTCTCCCTGTTTGTTGTTGGTATATAAGAATGTGACTGTCTTTTGCACATTGATTTTGTACCCTGAGACTTTGCCAAAGTCCTTTATCAGTTCAAGAAGGTTTTTGACAGTCTCTTGGATTTTCAAGGTATATAATCTTACCATCAGCAAAGAGGGATAACTTGATTTCCTCTTTTCCTATTTGGATATACCTGATTTCCTTCTATTGTCTGTCTGCTCTCACTAGGACTTCCAACACTATATTGAACAGGAGGGGTGAGAGTGTGCAGCCTTGTCTTGTTCTGGTTTTCAGGGGAAATGCTTCCAATTTTTGTCCATTTAGCAATATGTTGACTGTGAGTTTATTGTAGATGCCTCTTACTATTTTGAGATATGTTCCCTCTATGGCTAGGTGTTCAAGGGTTCTTATCAATAAGCAATGCTGGACTTTATCAAAAGCTTTTTCTGTGTCTAATGATATAATCATGTGATTCCTATTTTTATATCTATGGATATATTTAATTATAGTTATGGTCTTGCAAATGTTGAACCAGCCCTGCATCCCAGAGTTGTTGGATCCAAGAGTTTTTGGGTTTTATGGGCTTCTATCTATTGGCATTTATCATATTAAAAACTAAAACTGATAATTTAAAACAGTGGTCCCCAAACTCTTTTGGCATCAATGATCAGTTTCATTGAAGACAAAAGTTTTGGGGAAGGTTTCTGGATGATTCAAGCACATTACATTTGTTGCACACTTTATTTCTATTTTTATTACATTGTAATATGTAATGAAATAATAATTATTATGAAATTATTATTTTGATTAGTCTGCAAGCAATAGATTTATTATAGTCTCTGTGCTGTCAAACCTCTCTGCTAATGTTAATCTGTATTTGCAGCCACTCCCCATTAGTAGCATCACTGCCTCAGCTCCACCTCAGATCATCAGGCATTAGATTCTCGTAAGGTGCACACTACCTAGATCCCTCACGTGTGGAGTTTACAATAGGGTTTATGCTCCTTGAAGAATCTAATGCCACTGCTGATCTGACAAGAGGCAGAGCTCAGGTGATAGTGGGAGAGATGGCTGTAAATACAGATGAAGCCTCTCTTGCTTGCCCGCCACTCCCTTCGTGCTGTGCAGCCCAATTGGAAAAATGATTTGGGGAGAGTTTTGTCTTTCTTGATTGCCTGGAATACTTTCAATAGGATTGGTATTAGCTCCTCCTTGTATGTTTTGTAGAATTACGCTGGAAATTCACCTGGTCTGGGTCTTTTGTTTTATAGGTAGTTTTCTATGACAGAGTCAACTTCCTGGGTTGTTATTGGTCTATTTAGAATCTCAATTTCTTCTTGTTTCAACCTTCAGAGATTGTATGATGTCAGAAAGTCCTCCATTTCATTTAGGTTATCGAGTTTGTTTCCATACAGGTGTGCATAGTAATCTCTGATAGTCATTTGTATTTCTTTGGGGTCAGTTGTGACTTGATCTTTTGAGTTTCTGATTGTGTTTGTGCAGCCTGGTTCCTAACAGGCCACGGACTGATAGCAGTCCATGGCCTGGGAGTTTAAGACCCCAATTTTTAAAATATGTTTATTAATTTATTTTAAAATAACAATTTAATTAACATGTAACATATTACATGTTAACATAAATAACATGTTTTGTGGAAAATGTATTTTCTAAAATTAATTGAAAAGATTTTTGGCATTATTTTACGTTTTTAAAAATCTCTTTAATGTCTGGCTTAATAGAAGAAAACTGGAGTCTCCTTTCTGCTTCTGCATTCAAAGCAACTTGATACTACATGACACATAACCTCAGTAAAACCACCATATACACACAAGGGAATGAAGAAGGCAAACAATGCCCTAGTATTATTATGAAAGTGGTTTTGCCCCTACACACCCCTGAAAGGGTCTTTGGGACCTCAATGGCTCCTGGACCACACTTTGAGAACTATGGATATAATATAATATAGGACTGCATGTTCCTGTAATGCCACTTATTAGCAATGTGACCTCAGGTGAGTTATGTAATCTAAGACTCAGCTTCCTCAGCTGTAAAGTAGGACTAATAGTAGAAAGTCCCTTTTATGACCACGTGGACTCCTATAAGTATAGGTATTCTCACAGTCATTTAAATATTTAAGTGAGGCGATACCTAGAATTGTTTAATGCAGTGCTTGGTCCATAGTAATCACTCAAATAACAACTTTTCCTATGATTGTTGTTAATATTTGTTATGATTACAGACCAAGCATTGTGCCAGGCACTGCATGGGTGATAGCAAAGTGGATAAAATGGCCCAGGTTGCTTAACAGCAGGGGAGATAAATCAAAGACATACCTGTAGAATAAAACAGATTTTGTCCAGAATGATGAATAGGTCACACTCATTCATTCGCTAAACAAATATTCATTGATTGCTTCCAGTGTGTCAGGAGCACCAACAAGAAGGAGGCCAAAGTAGCAGAGCTGCCACATGAGTGAGGCACAGAAGGAGGTAAGGGGGTACTAAGAGACGGGCTGGGATGTGACTGAATCGCATATGACTTTGTAGGCCCACATGATGGGGATAGAAGGAAATGTTTTATGAGAAGGTTGCATTTGAGTTAGAACATGGGAAGGGGTAGGATTTAGGATAGAGTTGGTGTCCACATTTTTTAATGCATTTATTCAACAAACATTTGATTTTTTTGTCAAGTCTGCTGCGAAAAGGATTCCTACTTTCAAAGTTGTTGTTTTTTCCATTTAACTGGTTTTATTATATAAGAAATATGTGCTTACTTTTAAAAATTAGAAAATGGTCTGGGTTTGGTGGCTCAGCCTGTAATCCTAGCACTTTGGGAGGCCGAGGTGAGTGGATTACCTGAGCCCGCAGGTTCAAGACCAGCCCGGGCAACTTGGCTAGACCTCGTCTCTACAATAAATAAATTAGCCAGGTGTGGTAGTGCACGCCTGTAGTTCCAGCTACTTGGAAGACTGAGGCGAAAGGATCGCCAGAGCTCAGCAGGTCACTGCTGGGGTGGCTATGTGCATGCCACTGCAATCCAGCCTGGGTGACAGAGTGAGACTTCAACTCATAAAAAAAAACTAGAAAATGCATGTGCTTGCTTCAGCAGCACATATACTAAAATTGGAATAACACAAAGATAAACATGTTCCCTGAGCAAGAATGACATGCACAAATAATTTTTTTAATTGGAAAATACAAGTGAGTCAAAATGAGAAAATAGGCGAGGCATGGTGGCTCATTCCTGTAATCCCAGAACTTTGGAAGGCTAAGGTGGAAGGACTGCTTGAGTCCAGGCATTTGAGACCAGCCTGGGCAACACAGTAAGACCTCATCACTACAAAAAAACAGAAAAATTAACCTGGTGTGGTGGCATGCACCTGTAGACCCAGCTACTCGGAAGGCTGAGACAGGAAGATTGCCTGTGCCCAGGAGGTTGAGGCTGTGGTAAGCCATGATTGCACCACTGCATTCCAGCCTCAGTGACAGAGTAAGAACTTGACTCAAAAAAATAAAATAAAAAATAAAATAAAATAAACAAAAATTTTTTAATGAGAAAATGAAAACCACACATGATCCCCCTGTTTAGAGAGAACCATTTTGGTGCCAGGATTAGGATGAGGTGAGTGAAGCAATTTTGCATTTGTTTCAGGTGCAAAACATAAGGAGAGAGGGGAAAGTTACAAAAAGGTTATTTATCTTTATTACTTTTTTCAGTAATAAAGATAAATAATATTTTAATGTGACATTTTTTCAAAATCAAAATTATTGCAAACAATCTACAAAGACACAATCTCTACATTTTAAATAAAGACAGGACCCAACCCTACACTTGCCCATCTCAGCCTCACTCACCTCACCCTAATCCTGGCCTGACTGAGCTGGGCATTACCTGAATGCCCCTCTCCCGCCAGGATCAATTCTCTTTCCTGCTCCGGGTTCTCAGACTGATGCTTGAAGAGTGCCCCAATGGGCTTCTTTGCCCTCTGGCTTCAGCCAATGTGGGCCCCTACAGGAAATGAGAGGGTGGGGAAGAGAGAGGTTGGGGTGTTTCTTCTGCACGTTCTGCCTTCCCATCACCTAATTCCTGGCAGTGGCTGCTTCCTCCACCTACTGCTTCTTTCCAGCCCCTCTCCCACAGCTCTGGTGCTCACAGAGTTCCCCGCTTCTCTCAGACCTCGGAGCGTTAGATCCTAGGTGCCTCCTCTTCTCTTACTAGTTTCCTTAATGTTGCCCACATTTCTGTACATCGGCCCTTCATAAATCCCCACATATACTCCAACTGAGGGTGCCTTCTGTTTTTTACGGGAAACTTGACCGTGACCACCACTGCCAACATTTTGGATCTAAAGTACTCACATTAAAAAAAAGAAGCCGGGCTCAGTGGCTCAAGCCTGTAATCCCGCACCTTTGGGAGGCTGAGGTGAGTGAATTGCCTGAGCCATAGGGTTCGAGACCCGCCTGGGCAACTTGGCGAGGCCTCATCTCTACAATAAATAAAAAAGTAGCCGGACGTGGTTCCGGCTGCTTGGAAGGCCGAGGCGGAAGGATCGCTGGAGCCCAGCAGGTCGAGGCTGCGGTGGCCGGGAGTGGCCACTGCACTCCAGTCTGGGTGACAGAGTGAGACTCCAACTCAAAAAAAAAAAAAAAAGAGAAGAAGAAAATAAATGTTAATTTCAAGGCTCCACGGATGATACCATGTGTTTAGCAAAACTGTTTACAGTAGCGTAAAGTCTGCTACTTGTGGAGATTTGCTGGAGAAAAATACAAGCCCAAACCACTATTTGTTCATTTTCTCCCTCTGCTACAGAGGACAAGTTTTCCCTGCTTCACTCTCTTCTCCTCCCAACCCCAAATTCTTATTTCCACCAATTTCTAGCCCAAAGTCTGAAGCCAGGGGTTACTTGCCTCAGTTGTTCTCCCAAGGAAATGAGGGGCCCAGTGGGGTAATTACCTGATTGTGTCTTTGGAGCAAAGTGGAAAGAGACCCCAGAGTTGGAGAAGTGGGGTCACCTTGGTCCCATCTTGTGACAGATTTGAGGAATTCAAGAGGACCACAGCACACCTGTGTCCCATGGTCCACCCTCAGCCTCCCCTAACTGACCCCCCGGTTGCTACCCACCCAGTCCCGGAACCAGCCTACTCCTGCAGGTCCAGCTGCGACCCCGTTCCTCCGGCATCCTGAGGACTGAGTTGCGCGTGAAGCCCCAGGACTCCTTTCCCAACAGCCCACCTACAGGATTCAACCCCGTGGGGCCAGTGGTTTTGCCTGCAGGGAGCTAAAAGCAGGTGGAGGAGAAGAGCCGGCCAGACAGCGTAGACTCCCTCCTCTCTCCCTAACTAAATTGTGCTCACGTTCCTCAGTCCTCACCGCCTGCAGATTACGCATTTGAGAGGTTGGAAGGAACATTCTCCGCGGGCAAGAAAGCACAACCCGGGCCTCAGAAGCCCCCTTCCCTCACCGCCCGCGACTCTGCCTGGTTTTCCCGGGAAGCCATGGGTAGAGGAGGATGTGGTGAGAAGGCGGCTCTCCTGGGTGGAGGAAATGTGATAAAAGGAGGTCAAAGAGGAGGAAAGGAGGGAGCATCCATCCTGGAAACGCAGCACTCACGCTCTGCGGAGAGCCCGGAGGCCGGGGGCGGGGGGGTGGGAGGTGTGGAGGGAGGGGTGACGGTCGCGACGGATGGTCCCAGGGGGGCAGTCAGAGCTGAGGCGCGCAGTGCGGGGATCCGCGTGGGAGCCTCCTCAGTGAAGACCATAAAGGAGCCCCACGACATGTCATCGATGGCTGCGGGAGGGCTGTGACACCTCCTTTCGCATTTTTTTTTTTTTTTTTTTTTTTT
>NW_007256216.1:340189-370210 GCF_000164805.1 Carlito syrichta | reverse complement strand
ACCTGCTGGGCTCCGGCGATCCTTCCGCCTCAGCCTTCCGAGTAGCCGGAATTATAGGCTGAGCCACCCCGGCTCACCCCGGCTGATTTTTTTGATTTATTGTAGAGATGAGGTCTTTCTGCCCAGGCGGGTCTCGAGCCCGCGGGCTCGGGCAATCCACTCATCTCAGCCTCCCAAAGGCGCGGAATTACAGGCTGAGCCACCGAACCCGGCTTCCTTTCGCATTTTAAAGAAAAAAAAAGTGGAGATGCTTTCAGGTGTTGGCCTCTTATCGTTTGCTTCGATTTTGGAAGAGTTGAGAATTTCCCTCTTTGCCTTTAGATTCTCTTCTCTTGGATTCGACATTAATTAAGTACCTACTGTGTACTAGACACTGGTGCTGGGGGCGCAAAAAAGAGGACCCCTATAGTCCCATGGGGAGGCACACAAGTAAAGATATGTGCTTAATTACAGAGCTTTGTACAACAGAGAGAATGATTATTTCTAGGGGGTGGGGGGTACAGGGAGTGGGGAGAAGAGAGAACTGAACCTGGGAGAAGGGAAGGTTGCACAAAACAGTCATATCCGAACAGTGTTTAGACGTTAAATTTTAGGTAGGTGGAATGAGAGTAAGGTGAAGAGAACCTTCTAGAAGAAGTCACAGGTATAGAGGCATGGAGTGTGAAAAGGCTGCTTCTGTGACTAACATGACATAAGAATTTGGATAAAGTTATTTATTCTTCCTGATTGTAAGCGCCTCTTGAATAACAAAAAATACTGCTGGGCACGGTGTTCTATGCCTGTAATCTCAGCACTTTAGGAGGTCAAGGCAAAAGGATTGCCTGAGCCCAGGGGTACGAGACCAGCCTGGGCAACTTGGTGAGACCTCATCTCTGTGATAAATTTTTTTAAAAAATTAGCCGGGCATGGTGGTGCACGCCTGTGGTTCCAGCTACTTGGAAGGCTGAGGCAGAAAGATCACCTGAGCCCAGCAGGTCAAGGCTGTGATGGCCATGAGTATGCCACTGCACTCCAGCCTGAACAACAGAATGAGACTCGGACTCAAGAAAGACAGAGAGAGAGAGAGAGAGAGAGAGAGAGAGAGAGAGAGAGAGAGAGAGAAAAGATTGACAAGATAGCAATTAGTATTTAATTGGCGGACTTTGAAACACACTTCAAAGGCAAAGTTATATCCTCACACCCCAAAGGTAAATGCTAAACTCAGGTGAGCTGTGTTCTTGGAAAGGGAGCTTAGAACGGTGTATTCCAATGTTGGTTCTGGTTTTGGCTACAGGAGTCTCATTCATTCTTACTTCTGACCTCTACCCGTGGCTATAATTAATTTTTCATAAAACTGGATCAGCAAGAGCCAGAGAGAGTATCAAAAAGCAAAACAAAAGAGAATGAGACAACCCAATGTCCAGAGAAAACAATTCATAGACTGCCATGGGCAAGAGACTAAATGATTGTCAAGAAGAGGGTAAACAAACTTTATGATTACTTGGTCCTTTACATCCTAGCATAAATCTAGACTTCAAGGAAATATGCAATTTTTAAGTAAATGGGTATATCATCTGCACAACAGTAATTTGGTTTTAAATAATTTGAGATGACTATTAAATGGTTTCTGCAAAAGCCATCCCACCATGGTGCTAGAATGTAGCAGTTAAATTTACCCAATACTTCATTCATTATTATTCCCTTGCTCAAAAGTTGTAACTATTCCCTGCCAAATAAAAGATAATGTTAAAATGCTCTAATCTTATAATCAAGAATTTCCACAAATGAGCTCCATCCTGCCCTCCAACCCCGGCCTTTTTCATTATTCTCTATACAAACCCTCTTTGGCAAAACTAGTTTTCTCAGTGTTTCCAAGACATGCCATACCATGGTGACCACTGACCTTTCCTAAAGATAATATTCTCACTGTCCCACCCACATACCTAACTAAGCTACTAGATATGATAGTTTTTCTTTGCAGTCTCCTGGTGAAAATTCTCTTTCCTTATATGAATACAAATAATGGTTTTTTTAAAAACAAAGTATGCAAGTTTCTTGACATTATTTAGGAAATGTCAGTGGTTACAGTGGTTTAGAATTGTGTACCGAAGATAATAGGAAGGATATTAAGGCTGAGTCATATCTAGTTATTTACACTCTACCCTTTAAAATGTACCTGTGGGATTTAGATTATCTTTGAACTGATCTACATAATGTAATAAAATGTAAAACCAAGTGCCCAATGTTTAAGAAATGGCCATTGTACTTGAGGTTAAAAAGCACTTTAATCTGTGATGAGAGTTTATTTTATATTGTCACTTCACATATCTGGTTGAACCAGGTTTTCTGTGGGCGAGCTTATTTGATTACATTGTTTAGTTATAGGGAATTTGCACCTGTTGTGCACAAAGCAGTACTTTTTTTTTTTAAAGGCTGAACAAAGGTTCATTCATTCATTCCTTTCACAGACTTTCTATGAGCCAGGCACTGTGCTAGGTGCCGAATATATACAGACAAAAGATGAATATACACAGATAAAAAGTGGTTCCCTCCCAATATTACGCAGGAAGTCAGGGGTAAGTCTTGTGACAGAGCCATATACAAGGGACACTGCAACAATTATCTAATGCTACAATACTGATAAGTAACAACCAACCACGTAAATTTTGTGGTATACAACAATAACTGTTGATTTCTCATGCATCTGGGGAGTAGCCTCGGTGGTTCTGCTGATTTTGGTTAGACTCACTGAAGTGTCTGGGGGTTAGCTGACATTGGTTGATCTAGGACGGCCTCAGCTAAGCCAGCCATGGTCATTTGGGTCTTCTCCATGTGTCTCTCATCCAGCAGGCATGTTCTCATGGTAGTGGTTTAGACACAAGGGCAGGAACTTGTCTAACTGCACAAGTGATGTTTAACCCTGTGCTTAAAAACATCCCAAAAATCAAAGCAAATTGCATGGTTGAGACCACAATCAGAGTTATATGTCACAGGGTAGTGATACAAAAATGGGAGAATTGGGGTCATCGTTGCAATCTGCCATAGGTTCTGAACACATGGTTCTGAACACATGGGACCAAGGGCACCTAACTCAGCCTGGGAACATAAAGACTGGTTTCCCAAATAAGGTGATGCTAACTTGAATTGAATCTTGATAAAGAAGATGAATGTTAGTAAGGTCACAAAGGAGGGAGGGTGCAGTAAGCAGAGCAACTCACATGAACTAAGAACTTTGGAGATGATAAGTAGTTTCACATCTTTGCTTCATATGATGCATATGCCCTTCACCTATTAACCTTTCCCTCATTTCCTATTTGGAATGTAGATGTGAGCTTTATTTGTGTTGCAACCTTCTTACGGCCATGAGGCAATTAGCATGAGGTTGAAGGTCTGTAGAAAGATGGAACCCAATGGCATCATTGAGCCACTGTATCAACCTTGACTATATGCCTTCATGTCACACAGGCCAGGACCCCTCACTCCTTTGATATCGCCTGGAGACTACCCTATCATCAGTGTTCCATGCTCCATCTCCTCTTTCTTCCTCAATCAAAACTCTTGTTCCTTCAATCAAGTTGACTCCAGATGCTTTGCATAATTTGAAGAAGTGGTGACACCTCTCTAGGTTGCAATTTCTCCATTTCTAGAGTTTCAACAACACCCCTACCTTGGCCTCCACCTCAGCACCTGCCAAGAGTAAAAAGGGACCAGACTCTCCTGGCAGGCACTTTATACCTCCCTTTCTCCCAGTATTCACAGTTTGGCCACCGCTATCTATTTCAAGACCGTCATTATCTGTTATCATTATTTCCTTTATTCTGGACTATACCAGTCACACAAGAAGCCCAGGATCCTAGGTTATCCTTATCCCCTGCATTTCATCTCAAATGGCTTAGTACATCCTCTTTTCTGACCCCATTTCCCACCTTCCTCATCTCCAAAACCCTCAGAAATTTATTGTTGGGATCAGCAAGATCTCTTTCCTTGAAATCTCTTATTTTTCTTCAC
Organism: Carlito syrichta; assembly: GCF_000164805.1. NCBI lineage: Eukaryota > Metazoa > Chordata > Mammalia > Primates > Tarsiidae > Carlito > Carlito syrichta. The sequence goes on along the minus strand of NW_007256216.1, from coordinate 366,223 downwards.
TTTCTTGGTCTAAAAGAAAACCCGGTCTCATTTGAAGCCACTGTTTTCTCTGCAGTCCTCTCAAGTGGTAGCTGACTCTCTCCCACACCCTACAGTGGAATAGGTGTCCTTCGAGTTCCTCACTGCTGCTTCCAGGCCATTCTACCTGCCTCCTTCCTAAAACTTCTCAGCTTTGACTCTGATGTAAAGCAGACTGTACTACCTTCATTACAGTCATATGGCCACTGTCATTCTCCAACCCTACTTCTGGGAAAATTCTACATAATCTCAGTGTCCTTCTAGATTATCCTTCCCAAACCCTCATGTCTCAAGTCCTTGAATGCCTCACTTCCAAAAATCTTGTCCTCCACCTTAGCTCAGCTACATCCTTTGTGTCCTTGTTTCTCCTCTTATCCAGTTTAGATTCCATAGTCCATTATTATAATTACCTCTTTGAATATCCCCTTGGGTCTCTTGCTTGCATATCATTTCATTGTTCTTTTCTTAAAAAGTACAAGTCTTAAATCTAATTCTCTACCTATGCCTGTACAAGTGCAGCAGCTGAACATGGCTGGAAAATCACAGCCTATGCTAACTGCTGTCACTTTAAGTTTATGATCACTCACCTTGAAAAGACCTTCAGCCATTGTCTTAATAGACTGTGGTGGCCATGTGCTCTTTGAGCTATGGCCATCGCCATGTTTCCTGGCTTTGGTCCCTTTCCTACCTTGGGGAGGTGAATCTCCTCTTTCTTTCTCTAATTTTTACTTTTTAAATAAACTATATTTTCTAACCTAACAAAAGAAAAAAAGAAAAGACCTTCAATGTCACACATTACTTAATCTTACTTATATTACCCTAGTGTAGCCGCTAACCTGTTCTCATAGATGGCCATTCCATACCTTCCCTTCCATCTTCAAATCTTCCATAACACCTTCCCTATCGTCAGACTCAGCTGACAACTCTGTCCCCTTATAAAAGCAATAAGAAGAGACAACAACTTCCCATTTTCACCTGGGTAGGAACCAAAGTCACACTAATGAGGATTAATTCATACCTACACAATGTGTTCCCCCGATCACTGTTACTTCCTGACATTTTTTACTACCCCCTCACTGACTCTGACCAGTCACACACTGCTCTCCTGGTGATACCTGGCTTAGCCCCTGGCACTCGCTGTTCTCTTTGCTAGGAATGCTATTTCCTCACATATTTTCTTGTTTGCTTGTTTGTTTCCCTCACCTGCTTCAGGTTGTCACCCAAGTAATACCTTCCCTAGACCTTCTATCTAAAGTTAGAACCCCCACCCTAGCCACAATCTCTATCTTCTTCTCTCCTTATTTTTCTCCATAACATTTTCCACAATCTGATACACTACACAGTTTGTATGTCTGTCCCCACACAATAAACTGCAAGCACCACAAAGGTAGAGAATTTTGTTTGTTTTGTTCAGTGCTGTTTTTCAGGACCTAAACTAGAGCCTAGTATATAATAAGCACCAAACAAATATTGTTGGAATGTATTGCATGGAGATTATGATGGTGAGTGGTCAGTAGAGAGATGCCAGCTCTTAAAAGGTGCTCAATGGCATGCTGAGGAATTTTGTATCTTGTTGAATGAGCTCCCTTGCAGTGTTATGTTTTTTAGATTGAAAATTATAGTTTATTTAAAAAGTAAATCAGAGAGAGAGAGAGAGAGAGAGAGAGCAGTGATTCACTTCCCCAAGGTAGGGAAGGGGGCCAAAGTCAGCAGTGTTGGAGGGGATGGGATTGTAGACAAGGGAATAATTGAGAGGTTGTTGGCAAAAATCCAAGCAAGAAAAAGCGAAAGACAGTGGCTATTGACACAAAGAAAAGAGGGGTAAATTTAGTAGATGTTTAGGAGTAGAATACAAAGATATTGGTGACCAATGAGATACGTGGGGTTACAGCTCACTGACATTCTCCCCAGATTTCACTCCCAGAAACTCTGATTGAGTCATCACAGCACACCTGACAATTTTTGGAAGCCCAAGAGTAGAATTCCAGGAGCTGATTCCAGATAAGATAACAATTGTAACTGAATACCACATGTTCTCACTTATAAGCAGACCCTGAACATTTATCAAAATATTATAAGAATTCCCCTATTGGGAATATACCTGGAGGAACTCAAATCATTCTACAAAAAAAATACCTGCACACAGATGTTTGTTGCAGCTTTATTCACAATAGCAAAAACATGGAACCAGCCATGCTGCCCATCAAAGTTGGACTGGATAAAAAAATGTGGTACATATGCACAATGGAATATTATGCAGTCATAGAGAAGGACAAACATATGGACTTGGATGGATTTAGAGTCAATCATACTCGGTGCTATCACAGAAACAAAGAACTTGGATGGATTTAGAGTCAATCATACTCGGTGCTATCACAGAAACAAAGAACAAGTACCATATGTTCTTACTCAATTATAATACTATAAGAAAGGGATTGGCAGTAGTGGGAAATTGTCAGGGGAAGGGGGGTGGGATTGGCAGTTGAGGGAAACTGCTAGGGGAGGGAGGGGCACACATCATCAACAAGGGTACCTGCATAATCAATGTTTGTACACCTAACCCTGAATTATACCCCACATCTTTATAATTTTTTTAATAACACTCTAAGAAAGGGTTTGGCAGTAACAGGACGCTGCCAGGGGAGAGAAGGGGGAGGCACACAACACCAGTAAGGATACTTGATCTCAAACCAGGTGACAGGTGAAGCAGGTACCAAAGGGAGGCCCAAAGTGTATCTGTACAATGACCACTTATGTACCTAATCCTGAATTGTACCCCACATCTTTAAAATAAAAGAAAGACAACAATTGTTTAGCAATGTCAAGTTCCTGAACCAACAAATACAAACTTATTAGGAACTTCTGGTTCATTGTTTTCTATTTTCCCATCTTCTATGCCCAGTTAAGGAGCCTCAAGAAAGCAAGAACCATCGAGAAAACGTAACCTGTGTTCAACCTTTTCCTAATCCTGATCTATCCTAATCCAACTTGTTCTCCCACTGTTGAGACAAATACTTCTACAGAAATAAAGGCCATCCTACCATCAGGAGATTCCCTATACAGGTGCCACCACCAGAGCCCAGAGCAAAAAAGCAGGTACTAGTGAAAGCAATTATCTATTTCATAATGGGATCTACAGCAACCAAAATTTCTTTCCTGCCTTGTAGACACTTCTTCAGATGGTGCTGGCTCCCTGTGATGCTAAGGTCTAACCTCTACAGCCTGCAGAAACTTAGCCAAACTACAAAGCTCTAGTCTTCCAGAACCCATTCTTTAAATTCAGTCACTTAGCCAGGGCCCAGTCAGGCTAGACACCAGGCTTTGGTAAGCAATATAGGGTTGGTACCCAATACAGGGAATGTCATATACCTCAACAGTTTCAGGCCTTTACATCCACATTGCAGGCTGATGCCTGTTGAGTAAAATGAGGAATGCCAGAAAAGAAACTCAAGGAAGGCCTGCCTCACTGTTCTTCTAGTGTCACTGTGGACAGGAAAGACAAGTCGGCAAGTACAGAAGTGAAAAAATTCTAGTAACAGTGCACAAGGAGTGGTGATTGAGGTAAAGGTAGTAGGAGCAGGTATTGTGACCAGTAGAGAGAAACTTCTTGACCCCTGAGAAAAATCAATCTAGGTCAGCAGCTGACCCCAGTTCCCTTCACCACTCAAATGGGTCTCCAGATGGTAAAGTTCCAAGGGCAGGAACAGAACAAGCAGCTCTGCAGAATAGTGGTCCCAAGAGACAACTGTCCTTAAATCATGCTTCAAGAAGCACTTGACGTACACACAACCTTTTGTTGCATTCGTGGGAGTCCTTGAAATTGAGTTTTCAAAATTATAATTTTGTATTTGTGTATGAACTGTACATTTTTCTACAGAAAAGTCTATATCTTTCATCAGGTTTTGTGATACTCAAAAAAGAAGGAGGTTGGATCTCTATAAACTCGACTGCATTATCCACTTTGGTAGCACTAGGCACATTTTAGGTGTTCGGTGACTGCATGTGTAGTGGCTACTACACAGTACAGTTACAATGCCATCATCACAGAAATTTCTATTGGACAAAGCTGCCTTGGAGAAATGCTGTTTCCACTGTGGAACTTGTATGAGAAGACCAGGATATCAGACACCAGCATTCAAATTTCTTCTCAGTTCTGTGGAATACTGTAGCTCCTTAAAGCCCCGTATCTGAAATACTGACCACCACCATATACCTTTCTTTGGCTTCTTAGTATTTTACCAGCATGAATTCCTATCAAGAAAAGGATGGTAGGTGATCTGAATCACTTAGGGGTTACAGTATATTTGAGTGACCTAATTATATTTGGTAAGGCTTTGAAAAAGCATGAAGAGAATATTTGAAAGGGCAGGATTTCAACTACAGTAGTCCCTGTTTATCCATGGTTTTGCTTCCTGCAGTTTCAGTTACTCAGTCAACCACAGTCTGAACATTAAGAGGAACATTCCAGAAATAAACAATTCATGTATTGTACACCATTCTAAGTACATGATGAAGTCTCATATCTCACTCCACCCCATCAGGACTTGAACCAGTGTATTTAACTTCACTGGGTAAGCTACCTGCCTGTTAGTCACAGTAACTGTCTCGGTTATCCTCTATGGAAAGTAGTGTGGCGATTCCTAAAAGAACTAAAAATTGACCTTCCATATGATCCAGCAATCCCTCTCCTGGGAATATACCCGGAGGAACATAAAACATCCTAAAAATAAGACACTTGTACACACGTTTATAGCTGCACTATTCACAATAGCAAAAACATAGAACTAACCCATCAAAAGTGGACTGGATAAAGAAAATGTGGTACATATACATGATGGAGTATTACACAACCACCAAGAAGAACAAAATCATAAACTTTGCAGCAAATTGGATGGAGTTGGAGACTATTATACTTAGTGATCTATCTATCACAGAAACAAAGAACTGAATACTTCATGTTCTCACTCATAAGTGAGACCTGAACATTAATCACATTAGCCTAAGGGAAGGATCAGCAGTCTCTGGGCACTGCTAGGGGAGGAGGGTGGCATGTAACAGCAAAAAGGGTACCTGGTCCCAACCAGGGAAAGTGAGGGCCAGTTGGAAATCCAAACTTCACCTGCATGCAGCCTACTTGTATAGTTAATCCTTACTTGTATGCCACATTTCTATGATAAAATTTTTAAAAAGAAAAGAAGAAACACGTAGTATATAAGGGTCAGCACTATCTGAAGTTCCAGGCATCCACTGGGGTCTTGGAACATACTCCCATGGATAAAGGGAGACTACTGTATCAATGGTCCAGCAATTAACAAAGATGTATTATCTCTTTTTCCTTTTCCCGTGAGGTTGGTAGAATCCCCTGTGATGTCTGCAAGGGCTGAGGATTTTGGCAGTTCTTGCTCTTTATGAATGTTAAATTTCTATTCACATAACTATGGAAAGAGTTCTGCCCTGTGTAGTACTTGGCTATTCTCAGGAGCACAGGGGAAGATAATAGATATAATATCTCGGTCCATGATAATGCAGGGAGGTAGCATTGTCTGGTAAGCAAGCCTGGGCTTGGAACTCACACCTGGGGTTGAGACCAGACTTTGCCACTTTTAAACCATGTAAATGTGATACATTATTTAGCTTTTCCAAACCTCTACTCTGTCATCTGGAAAATATGGAATTGACCTCCTAAGGCCATTTCAAAAACTGAATTAGAAGAACACAAGTAAGTGTGCTGTGTAGTACTGACTTATAGCAAGCTCTTCTTTCATTTTCTTCATGTTCCATCATCCCTTGTTGGGAATGGCCTTTGTTTTGGCTACCCTGAGTTTTCAATTCATGTGAATACCTATTTCTTAATGGTTACTTCCTGCCTAGCATTTCCGAAAATTCTTCCTAATTAATTTATGAATCACAAACTAAAGAAGCTAAAATCTATGGCATCACATGAAAAGAAAGAAGTAAAGTCACTGCTTTCTGCTAAAAACTGTACTAGATTCTTCATATAGCCATAAAGACCATCTAGCCATCACAGTGTTATTGCAGGGAAAAAACAGAAACAATCTACATGTCTGACAATGGAACACTGAAATATTGGAATATTATAAATCTTTTCAAAAGAATGTCTTCCAAAAATATTGGCTGATATGGATGGATGCTTATGATATAGCATGAAGTGAAAAATTCAGAACCCATCACAGCCTCTGTCCCAGCATCCCCAAGAAACACTTGGGTACACATGTGGCAGGATACATGTCAAAAATGTTCAGTCATATCTGTGAACAATTCAAGTGTCCATTAACATATCACAAATTGTGGTATATTCACACGTAGTATATTATACATGTGGCATATTACACAGTAATTTAAAAAACTGTATCTACATGCAACAACATGGTGAATCTTACAAGTATAATGTGAGATAAAAAAAGAAAAGCTCACCTGTAATCCTAGCACTTTAGGAAGCTAGGACAGGAGTATTGCTTGAGTCCAGGAATTCGAGATCAGCCTGGGCAACATAGCAAGACCTGTCTCTACAAAAAATTTAAAAATTAAAATATTAGTCAGGCATGGTGGTACACATTAGTAGTCCCAACTATTTGGGAGGCTGGGGCAAAAGGATCACCTGAGCCCAGAAGGTCGAGGCTGCAGTGAGTCATAATCGTGCCACTGCACTTCAACCTGGGCAACAGAGTCAGACTCTGACCAAAAAAAAAAAAAAAGGAAAACACAACAGAATACATGCAGTACCATTCCATTTATATAAGCATCAAAGAGGAGAAAATTCAACTGTATTGTCTAAGGCAATACATGATAAAGAAAAGCGAAGAATTGCCTAAGCCCAGCAAGTCAAGGCTCAGTGAACCACAGGGGAGATCTGAGAGAGGGAAAGGGAATGTGAGGTGGCTTTGGTAATGCTTATTTTTGTTTTTATGTTTAAGGGATAGTTTCTTTATATTATTTGTTAAATTATATCTTTATGCCCTAATAGTATTTCATAATTTATAATATTTTAAAATAAAGGAAAACAAAGAAAAAACAAGCATAAAACCATATATTTCAGTGTGATCTCAATCTCTATATGCATGGGTAAACGATCAGTAGTGATTTTCTCTGGAAAGCAAAATGTAAAAAGTTTCATATTTTCTTCCTTATACATTTTGTAGTTTTGAAATGTCATATTTCAAAGAATAAAAGCAGAACTACCAACTGCCCAATTCTGGCACTTTCATTTACATCTCTGCACAGAGTCCCTAGTCCCTAGTTCCTAGAGTCCATGGAGAAGAAAAGTGTATCTGCTAGGGAGAAATAGGAAAGGAGAAAGAGGCACACAATTGAAGTCAAGATAGGTATCCACCACAGGTTCTTGTCATTTGTATCAGTGATAAGGTCTTAGGGGACAAAGCTGTTGGAAATCAGCAAAGGTTATCTCAGAACTCACACAACTCTCCCTGGCTGCTCTCTCTCTTCTAAGGCCTGGAAAATGAGCCAGCAGCTGAATTAGAAAAGCAGGTATTATGATTCTTATTATCATTATTTAATAATAACTATCACTTTTTAACTCTTACTATTGTCATAATATTGTGTTGGAGGCTGCGTATGCATTAATCCTAACATTAACAACAATACTTTAAGGTAGATATTGTTACTGTTATTTAACACTGATTATATTACTCTAAGGCTGAGAGAGGTAGAATGACTTGCCCAGCCAGATCTGACTTGAAAGTCTGTGACTGCTATACTCTGCCACAATTTACACTTATTCATGGGTATCTTTTGTTGTAGACTCACGGCAACCATGTAAAGTAGCTCAGAGTATGCTTTTACCCAAGGGCACACAGCTATTAAGAAATCGTCATCTTTAATGATAACGTGTTTCTTTGATTCTTAAGGGGGATTTGTTTCCCCCTGTACCACAACCAAACACCAGTATATCTATGTCCTTCCAGGAAATATTTATTATCTCTTTAAGAAGGGTGAAGACGTTGACTGTAACACAGAGGATGAGAAGTGTTACCTCCCTAGACCCAGCATGGAGTGAGCAGCAGGTGCAATGCAGGAATAACTTTCAATTTCCTCTTCACGGGTAAGAATAAGATCTAAAAATTTAAGATATTGTGTGGCTTTCCAGTTGTAATTGTCAACTTTTCCTATCAGCTTCATCCAGTTCTCCCTGGGTCTCCTTATCTTTCCCACTCCGCCCTGAGGGAGTTGACTGTCCAGCAGTCAACATTCCAGGATGTCTCCAGCCAGTAAAGAACGTTTCCTCTTTCACTTCTCCGGGTACACCTCAAGGAAAGTCTCTTCACCCCCTTGAGTCTCACAGCGTTAAAACTGCTAATGTCACAACTCCCCGGGAGTATTTTCTCAAGTCCTTTTGCAAGGTGGGTCCGTTTTTTGGCAAAAGGGAGACGACAGTGAAATATACTCTGAATAGGGACGGGTGTGCAAAATCAAATACGAAGAGAAAGCCAAGAGGGGAGTTGGTGAGTCAGAGAAGAAAAGTGTACAGCCCAGCGAGTTACTGTGAGCCTCTCAAACGCAACAGGGACACCTAAGCCATTAACAAGGTAAGAGGAGAATTTCTCTGTGTACACCTCCAAGGCAGGGCCATTATCCCAGAGCTGCTGGAGCAAGAGGATTAGATAACCACTGGCAGCTAAGCTGGGGATTTTGATGGTGGAGGAGAATAGTGTTGAGGGTATAAATCAGATCACCTGGGGAATCTTCTGGGGGAACAAAAACCACAAGCTTACCAGCAACTCCACTCCCTCCACCAGCTCCATCCTTAAATGGGTCCAAAAGCAGGTAGGACTATTCTGCTATATATTTTATAGACGGTCCCCAGGTGCAACTGATTTGTTCAGCTCCTGGCTTCAGAGCTCAAGTTTCTGTACTTCCTGCAGCTTCTCTATTTTCTGCTGGGGAGTAGAAGACAGGAGGTGCAGAGAGCTGCAGGTATTCTCTGGTTCAGGTGAGGGGTAGTATACTCCCTGAAAACTCTCAGACGTAGAGCCAAAAGATCCAGTTTCTGATCTTTGAAGGGTTATTATACCAGATGAGCTTATCAATTAAATTTCAGTTTATTTATTCTGAAAAATGAGGGAGTGGCCCATCACTACCCTCAACATCTAATTGTATTGATCTCATGACTGCTGCTAGATGGAACTTGAAAATTGTGGCACACGGTGATGTACAATATGATTAAGTTATGGAGCCTGCAAATCTGCTAAGGCAGAAGTGCCCTCTGTCTTATGTGGCCTTGGACAAGTCTGGAACTTCTAATTGGTATTGAGATACCTTTATATGTGTAAAATAAAAATAATCTCTTGTCCAATCTTCCTTTCTGGGTCAGTGAGGACATCTCAAGTAGTAAAAAAAAACTCTAGAAATATTTGTTCACTTGGCATTCATTGATAGGTGTGTCTTGAGCACCTACTATGTACCAGGTACTGTCCTTGGCACTAGAAGTGCAGCCTGGCAAGAACCCCGTTCCAGTCCTCCTGAAACTCTCTAGTTAGGATTTGTTATATAGTTAGAGTCTATTATATGGACAGTCTTTACCCAGGTGTCCTTGATCTATAGGCTATTGTGAGGATGCTGGTTTCCCCAACCCAGCTGCATTCTCTCTTGGTTTGTGTGAAATATCTTCTGCTATAACTAATTTCTGGTTGTAGGGACATAATCTCACTGGGAAATCTAAATTTGGAATGTGCCCAGTCGCTGGAATACAGGCTTCTTCTTCCTTCTTTTTCTTCTTGAGTTGGGATCTCACTCTGTCCACCAGTCATGGTTCACCACAGCCTCAACCTTTTGGGCTCGGGTGATCCTTCCACCTCAGCCTCCCAAGTAGCTGGACTACAGGCACATGCCACCACACCTGGCTAATTGTTTGATTTGTTGTAGAGACGAGGTCCCGCTATGTTGCCTAGACTGGCCTCAAACTCCTGGGCTCAAGCAAGCAATCCTCTTGCCTCAGCCACCCAAAATGCTGGGATTATAGGCATAAGTCATCACACCCTGCCAGCCTGAGGCTTCTTAAATTGATATCTCTTTTTGTTTTTCCCTGAGAATTCTCATTTGTCTCTAAAAGGCTACATGGTACTAATTTTGAGATCACTCAACCTAGCACCTTCATGATCCCTGTGCCTAACACTGGTTCTCCCTTATCACCACCATTTTGGTGATGTTTTTCAAGATTCTTTTTTTTTTTTTTTTTTGGCGTTCCAGTCATCATTTCTGCTGTTTTTATTGGTTATTATTAAATGTATAATTCACACAGAAGTGTGTATAGGACATCCATTCATTTTTAATAATAATAACATAAACACCACACTGGCTAAGGCCCAGAGCGCCTTGCGTCTCACAGAAGCCCCCAGGCATGGCTTTCTATGGCTCCCCTCCCTCCCACCTGGGGTAAATATCTTCTTGTATTTTTTTTTTTTTTGAGTCAGAGTCTCACTCTGTCATCCAGGCTGGAGTGCAGTGGCACATTTACAGCTCACTGCAGCCTCAACCTCCTGGGGTCAGGTGAGCCTTCTGCCTTGGCCTCTCAAAGTACTGGGATGACAGATGTGAGCCACCATGCCTGGTCCCATTCTGGATTTGATGTCAATCATTCCTTTTTTCTCTATGACTCTACCAACTACATATGCAAGCTTAAAAATACACATTTACTTACCTTTTTCACGTTTAAACTTTACATGAATGACATATACATTTACTTTTTGATGACTTTTGTTCAGCAGTGTATAATTTTCCCAATGATATTTCATATCAAAGAAGCCTCAGATATAATTCAGCAATTTCATAAAATTTTCATTTAAATTCTCTGTTTCCATGGTTTTCTGGCCTGTGGGCAGAATTTCAGTGTCATATAGGTTTTATCTTTAGTGTCTCTCAAAGTATCTCTTCATCTCTGGAAGATGGAAATAGCATTAAACACTGAGTCACCCACAGGCCCTGGTGTGGTTCCAAGTGCCAAGGAGAGACTGATGCTTTTTCCCCATTTAGTTTTCCTATTAGAAGGTTTATTTATTTGATTTCCTTTTTAAAATGTTCTACCCCCACAGCTTTGCTAAGGTTTTTCAAGATTTCAAGATTCTCATGACTCTTTCAGAGTCTTTTGTGTTTTAAGATAATACCATTCCCCACTGAGGCAACATGTTTTTAAATTATTTTGAGGGTTGGTCATGATGGGATGTGCAGAGCTGAGTCGTCTTCTTCCTCTTCCTCCTCCTCTTCCTCCCCCTCTTCCTCCCCCTCCTCCTCCTCCTCTTCCTCCTCCTCTTCCTCTTCCTCCTCCTCTTCCTCTCCTCCTCCTCCTCCTACTCCTTCTCTTTGTCTAACCTAGTAACTAAATTGATTAGAGCAAGGTAGCCTGTCACCCTGCAATGGGGCTTTTATTTCTTTTTAATAAATATTTTCTAAAAATAATTTTCACAGAGGTTTCCCCCACAGTCTTAATTAATACATGCTCAGTGTAGTAACTATGTTTTTTAGTATTCTTAACAGTGCCATATTGCATCGCACCTATGCCTCTGACTTTATTAATTGCTTGGTTATTGCATGTATTAGTTCTGTGCTCAATACTCAATGGAATTGCCTAAATTTTAATAATTGATGCTAAAGACTGTCCATGTGCATTTTAGAAAAGGATAAAAGTTTCAGTTTTTTGAAGGAGCGCTTCTGTTTTCTGCTTTCTAGCAATGACTATGCCTCTCCCCACACTCAAGTATTTACTCACTTATTCATTTATTCAATGAATGTTTAATGAGCCCTGGCCACTTGTAGAATTGTCAGTGCTTGTAAACAAGATAAGATGTAACCTTTTCTTTAACTTACAGCAGCTCAGTGGGAGGAGACATTCCTATACAGCTGTTTACTATAGAATGCAATGGATACTCAAGGAAAGTTTGGGAAACAAATAAATATTGGGAGGGAGATAACCTTTTTTTTTTTTTTGAGTCGGAATCTCACTCTCGCCCAGGCTGGAATGCAGTGGCACATGCCTGGTCACCGCAGTCTTGACCGGATGGGCTCAGGCGATCCTTCCGGCTCAGGCGATCCTTCCGGCTCAGGCAATCCTTCCACCTCAGCGTTCCAAGTAGCTGGAACTACAGGTGCTTGCTACCGCAGCTGGCTTATTTTTTAATTTATTGTAAAGACAATGTCTCCCCAAGTTGCCTAGGTTGGTCTCGAACCCCGAGCTCAATCGTCTCACCTCGGCCTCCCAAAGTGCTGGGATTACAGGCTTGCATCACTACACCAGCCTAGGGAGATAACTTTTTTAGGGGTGAAGGTGGCCTGTGGGCAAACTCATGAAAGAAGAGTGGCCATCTTGCAAATGTCTCAGGCAAGTTTGGAGGAACTGAAAGTCTGGAGCCTAAGGTACTAAAAAGAAGGGAGTGACAGGAAATCAAGACTAGGCCATCAAGGACCCTGGGTGCAAGGCTTGGGGATTTTGATTTAATCTTGGATATGTCAGAAAGTTATTGAAGGATTTTAAGTAGGGGAGTGACAGACTTGTGCTTTCAAAAGATAGTGTTTGGCAACAGTGTGTGTCGGGGAGATGCTGAGAGACAGAAAAGAAATGCTACTGTCAAAGGCCACGCTAGAGATGAGAAACTGGGAATTCTGGCAAGGATGCCATTGTAGAGTCTCCTTCAGTTAGGCACACTGGTGACTCACATCACCTCACTTCTGCCAGGACCTCAAGAGCATCTGTCTCTACTGTTGATGACAGAGATGAGTTTCGCCCAAGACACACTCAAAAGTATTCCCTGGCTGGATGGTCAGCCCCATTATGTGTCGCCCAGATCTGGGATGTGTCTAGAGCTCATGACAAGGAATGGGACTCACCTCACAAAAGCATACTCCTCCTAGCCAGGGAAAACGCTCAAGGAAAGAAAAAAGAAGCCAGAGGGTTTGCATGAGAGCTGTGGACAGCTAAAGTCTGGAGGCAGAGTTAGGAGGCCCAGGTCCAACTCAGGAAGGGAGTGGGCTTGAGGCCAGGAGCAGTTGGCAGGCAAGGAGGGCATAGAGCCATGGAGCCCTGCACAGAACGCAGAGTTGGCCCAAAGCCAGGATGGAGGGAGGGAAGGTGTACTTTTGAAAGGTCTACTTTCTTAATCCCTAGGAACTGTTAGCTTTTTCCTGAAGTGATTACAGACTCTGCCTATAAAATTCTATCACAGTTTCCTTATCATTGCACACAGGATAAGCTCTTCTCTTTTCCTCTCTCTTTTGCTCCATTGCTTCCTGTCTTTGTTCCAAACTTTTCCTCATACATCGCCCTTAGTTGAAGCTCTCTTGCTAAAGTCAGTCTTTGGAGGGGAAGTGGTGGTGGGAGTGCATCCTTGGGTCACTGTCAGTAATGGCCTAGTTTCTAATCATTCCCTCTTGGGCTCAGGTTTTAAAAACTAGGAGCACAATTTAGCTGGCCTTGTTCTAATCTGCCAAGGCCACCAGGCAGAAATTACCTTTCCTTGACATTTCCCTGCCATACAGCAAAGTGGGTTTTGGCCACTAAAGGAAGATGATCCTCACTGGCTCTTTTTTACACATCCAGAGGAAAAACATTGTTGTTGTCAACGGAAGAGAAGGGGCTTTTCTGCCACTATCGACCAAGGTCTGGCTTGAGTCATTACATACTTCCCAGAAGTTTCAGGGGACTTCCAAAGAAGCCCACAGGCTGACAAAGCATGCTCTCCCTTTTCAGGAAGAAAGCTATAAATTCCAAGAGTCACATTTATGCCCAGTTGCTCCTCTAAAATCTACTCTAATATCTCTGGAGCTCTGGACCCTAGAGAATGGCTCATGATCAGTATGAAGGCTTCTGGGCAACAGATATCAAAGTTGCATGCACATACTTTTAAACTCAGCAGCTCCACATCTGAGGATTTATCTTACGTACATGAGCATGGTGTGTGAACATGATGTATGAGCATGGTCATGATTAAAGTATTTGAAATGACAAAAGAAACAATCCAAAAGTCCATCAATGAGAAAACTGGTTAAATAAATTGTGGCGTATTCATATAATAATTCTATAAAGTAAAAATAAATGAGGCCAGGCAGGTGGTTCACGCCTGTTTTCCAAGCACTTTGGGAGGCAGAGGTGAGGGGATTGCCTGAGCTCAGGAGTTCCAGACCAGCCTGGACACCTTAGCGAGACCTCATCTCTTCAATAAATCAAAAGTTTAGCCTCATGTGATGGCATGTACCTATAGTTTCAGCTACTTGGAAGGCTGAGGCAGAATGATCACCTGAGCCCAACAGGTGGAGGCTGCAGTGGCCGTGAGTGTGCCACTGCACTCCAGCTTGGGTGTCAGAGTGAGACGCCTACACCAACAAAAAAAAAAAAAAAAAGAAGAAGAAGAGGAAATGAGGAGACGCTTTATCCATTGACTGGAAAAGCTCCCCAAGACATATTAAAAAGTTAAAAAAAAAAAAAATCAAAGTGCTGCATGGTGTGAATAATGATGGTTTTTGTGTTTTAATGAGGGAAAAAATAGGCCAGGCTCAGTGGCTCATACTTGCAATCCCAACACTTTGGGAGGCTGAGGAGGATCTTTTAAACCCAGGAGTTCAAGACCAGCCTGGACAACATAGCAAGACCTCATCTCTACAAAATATTAAAAAATTAGCCAGGTGTGGTGATGTATGCTTGTTGTCCCAGCTACATGGGAGAGACTGAGATAGAAGGATCGCCTGAGCCCAGGAGGTGGAGCCTGTGGTGAGCTGTTATTGTGGCATTGTTGCTGGGGCAACAGAGACCCAACCTAAAAAAAAAAGTGGGAGCCCACGGGTTTGAGACCTGCCTGGGCAGCGAGACCTCATCTCTACAAGAAATAAAAAAATCAGCTGGGCATGGTAGCGCATGCCTGTAATTCTGGCTACTTGGAAGGCTGAGGCAGAAGGATTGCCGGAGCCCAGCAGGACGAGGCTGCAGTGGCCAGGAGCAGCCACTGCACTCCAGTCTGGGCGACAGAGTGAGACTCCAACTCAAAAAAAAAAAAAAAAAAGGGAAGGATTAAGAATACATATACAATTAAAATTTTCTACATATGCCTAAAGCAACTGTAAGGACACATGTAAAATGAACCCAGTTGTTATCTGGGGGCAAACTGAGAAAAGGGCAGATGGGAAACAGGTGTTGGAGTTATACTTTTGACTGTATACTGATGACAAAACACCAGTTAGTAGATAAATACTAGCTATTAATAAATAGGAAAGACGTTACTAACTTAGCAGCTAGAAATTCTTGTGTTTTATTTCCTCTAGACAAATACTATGACCTCTTTAAAGATATGTCCCTACCCCTGTTTACAAATACCTCTAGAACTTTTTCCAATTTCAGACTACAGGTTTCCCTCACAGACACAACTGCTTGTCATAAGATTTCCCCTCTCCTGTCATATATGCTAAAGGCCTGGGTGTGTCAGGCTGGGCTGCAGGCTGGAAAGCACTCTTCTTTCCTCTTTACATGCAGAATCTTAGGGCTTTCTGAGTCTGTAGATGCTTTTATTTTTCTTTTTTTTTTTTGAGTCGGAGTCTCACTCTGTCACCCAGGGTGGAGTGCAGTGGCACACTCATGGCTACTGCAGCCTCAACCTGCTGGGCTCAGGCAATCCTTCCACCTTAGCCTTCCAAGTAGCTGAAACCACAAGCATGTACCACCACACCCAGCTAATTTTTTGTTTTATTGTAGAGACGAGGTCTTGCCGTGTTGCCCAGGCTGGTCTTGAACCCCTGAACTCAGGTAATCCTCTCACCTCTGCCTCCCAAAGTGTTGGAATTACACATGGGCCACCGTGCCTGGCCATCTCTTTTTTAAAATTAAAGCTGGAAGGGAGAATTTCTCACGTACATAGTGATAAACAAATTAACACTTTGATACTATTAACATTTACTAGGTATAATTGTTATGATATCTCTCAATAGGTATTTATGTCAGGAAGTCACCCAAAATGATTCAGAGTCATGTGGGAAGGAGGGTTAAAAATCTTTCCTGCAAAAATATTCTAGCATGGTACTGGGAACTATGGCCTTTTCATATGAATTAAGCCCTGATTGCAAAGGAACTAAGTTCAGGGTTACCAACAGTTAGTATGAGCCTCATTGTAAATTGCAAAGTGAAACTCCTTTCTCTAGATATTTAACATCTCACAACTGGAAAACCATCTAATTTTGTTGGACCAAGATACTTTACTGTCACCTACAGAAAATTTTGTATATAATGAATATCTAAATTCTTGATGAAATGGCATTCCCTAGGGTTGTCCAGTACACAACTTGCTCAACTACACTAAGCACCCCTGAGTAGCCTGTGTCATATGGTCAAGCATTTTTTTAAGTAGCAGCTTTAGAGCCAACAGCCCACAACTTTCACCATTGAAAGTGACTCAGTACTGAGCTCTGCAGCTCTTAGGTGAGCTTGCCACACTTTCTTAGAGTCAGCGGGTAAGGAGACAATGATTCAGCTCAAATAGATTCACATCATTGATTACCTACATAGACACAAGGTCAGCATTGGATCAGTTCCCCCAGTCCCACAGGATGAGATCAAATTAGGGGGAACCAGATGACAGACTCCATGGGTACTTGACTCTGCCTCTGAGGAGACAACTCAAACTAAAGCCAAGCAGTTTTATAGCCTAGAACCCTAACCTTCAGGGGATTGAAGTGGAGAGTTCTATCCTTAATTACAATGGGGGAGGGAGATGAGAAGTGGCCTTGTGGCAATCTCCCTCAAGATGGAAAGTGAGGTGGGTGCCCTGAGGCAGTTCTTCGCTAGGCAGCTTATCTCCCTTAGTTCCTGGAAAAATCACAAAACGTTCAACCAAGATGGGTCAGGCAGAAGCAAAGCTTCACCCAAACAGTCTATGTGAAGATATGCGCCATGACCCCATGGTGGAGTCATTCCCCTGTGTTGACTAAATATGACTGAGTTCAGATGTTTATGGGACAAGAAAGAACTCAGGAGGGAGAAATTAAAGACCCTAAACTAGATGGAACTGATTGACAAACTCAGTGTGAGGGACAGGAATTGATTTGGAGAGGAATTTGTGCCTTTGGTTACAGGAATGTTTTGGCTTTCTATGCAGCTCTTTGGGTACGGGTCAGGGAGAAGGTGGCTTTGACTAGAAGGTGAATGGAAGGCAGATACTATAACAGCAACCCAGCTCAGCCTCTTCTGCTTGTTCCTTAAAGGTCTTCCACTTCAGCACCATGATGCTGCCAAAAAAATTGAGGCTACTGCTGTTCCTGGTTTCCCAGATGGCGATCGTTGCTCTGTTCTTCCACATGTATAGCAACAATGTCAGCTCCCTGTCTAGGAGGGAGGCTCCCAAGCACACACACGTGCTGATCCTGTCTTCCTGGCGCTCTGGCTCTTCTTTTGTGGGGCAACTTTTTGGGCAGCACCCAGATGTCTTCTACCTGATGGAGCCCGCCTGGCACGTGTGGATGACCTTCACACAGAGCACGGCCTGGAGGCTGCACATGGCCGTGCGGGATCTGATCCGGGCTGTGTTTCTGTGTGACATGAGCGTCTTTGATGCCTACATGAAACCTGGTCCCCGGAGACAGTCCAGTCTCTTCCAGTGGGACAACAGCCGGGCCCTGTGTTCCCCACCTGCCTGCAACATCTTCCCACGGGGTAATATCATCCCCCAGGCTCACTGCAAACTCCTGTGTAATCGACAGCCTTTTGAGGTGGTGGAGAAGGCCTGCCGCTCCTACAGCCATGTGGTGCTCAAGGAGGTGCGCTTCTTCAACCTGAAAAGCCTCTACCCGCTGCTGACAGACCCCTCCCTCAACCTGCACATTGTGCACCTGGTCCGAGACCCCCGGGCTGTGTTCCGTTCCCGAGAACACACCGAGGGGGAACTCACGATTGACAGTCACATTGTGATGGGGCAGCACTGGCACGAACTCAAGAAGGAGGACCAACCCTACAATGTGATGCAGGTCATCTGCCAAAGCCAGCTGGAGATCTACAACTCCGTCCAGTCCTTGCCCAAAGCCTTGCAGCAACGCTACCTGCTCATGCGCTATGAGGACCTGGTCCGGGCCCCCTTAGCCCAGACCTCTCGAATGTATGAGTACGTGGGGTTGAAATTCTTGCCCCACCTTCAGACCTGGGTGCACAACATCACCCGGGGCAAGGGCATGGGTCAACACGCCTTCCACACAAACGCCAGGAATGCCCTCAATGTTTCCCAGGCCTGGCGCTGGTCTTTGCCTTATGGAAAGGTTTCCCAACTTCAGAAAATCTGCGGTGATACCATGGATTTGTTGGGCTACCGCCATGTCAGATCTGAACAAGAACAGAGAAACCTGTCACTGGATCTTCTATCTGCCTGGACCCTCCCTGAGCAAGTCTACCAAGAGGTTTGAAGAGGCTTTGTCCCCACCTGGTATCAGCCTCAGCCACCTTCCTTGACTGCTTTTGAGCCTTAACTGTGTCTCTGTAGGCATCATGTGGAGCATGAGGTGTGCCCACACCCACTGAAGCAGAAGAATCTTTGTGTCTAAATTTGTGCCTAGAAAAGATACTGAGGAACCTTATGTGAGCAGCACACAATACCAATGAAACAAGAATATTGCCTTTCTTCTCTTCTTGATCTTCCTATAT
The DNA here is from genome assembly GCF_000164805.1 of Carlito syrichta. Taxonomy (NCBI): domain Eukaryota; kingdom Metazoa; phylum Chordata; class Mammalia; order Primates; family Tarsiidae; genus Carlito; species Carlito syrichta. The sequence continues at coordinate 347,571 of NW_007256216.1, read as the reverse complement.
GTGCATGCTTCGGAGACTTTGTGGCCTAGGGCCTACCAGGCACCAAGCAGTATCCAAGCAGTTTCAGTGGAGTAAATCCTGCCTTTCTTCTCTTCTTGATCTTCCTATATGTGCATGCTTCGGAGACTTTGTGGCCTAGGGCCTACCAGGCACCAAGCAGTATCCAAGCAGTTTCAGTGGAGTAAATCCATAAGCCTTCCTTTCACATCTTGCCCAGTGTGAAAGGGAAGAGACAATAAAAAAACAGGGAGATGGGTCTTTCACCAAAGAATTCACCAGCACATTCCACAGAGATGTGAACTCAGCCCTGAGAGTTCCCAGTGGCTTCAAGGAAGGAAGCGGGAAGCAGGGAACATGTGAGCACGGCCATCACTGCTATGGATTGTCACAAATATGAAGCAAAATCTCTGTACAACAGAGCAAGCTTTTAAGTTCATGGGGTGGCTGGGCCCAATTTGAACACTGTTTCCCCTCAGTATTTTCCTATCACATAGAAGACTGTGACTTGTGAAGCTGCTATCCATTCACACTAAAATTCCATAATAAGATTCTGTTTGGGGCCGGGCTTGGTGGCTCAGCCTGTAATCCCGCACCTTTGGGAGGCTGAGGTGAGTGGATTGCCTGAGCCCACGGGTTTGAGACCCGCCCGGGCAGGCGAGACCTCATCTCTACAATAAATCAAAAAAATTAGCCGGGCGTGGTAGCGTGCGCCTGTAGTTCCAGCTACTTGGAAGGCTGAGGCGGAAGGATCGCTGGAGCCCGGCAGGTCGAGGCTGCGGTGGCCGGAAGCGGCCAATGCACTCCAGTCTGGGCAACAGTGAGACTCCAACTCAAAAAAAAAAAAAAAAAGATTCTGTTTGGAATGTCCCCATGTATGCTCCCTGATTATTAGTAAATATTTGTTCTTATGGGATCCTAATCTAAGAACATATGTAATCTTCTTTGTAGATTTTATATACTTTTGCTATTATCTATCACCCACATATACAAAAAATGCTAAGACAATGTTTGGTATTAGATGATGAGTTAAGTCCATTCTCTTAAGAATTGGTAGAAAGTAGATAACCAGCAAGTAAGCCCTTTCTTTCTTGTGTGAGGCAAAAGTTGTAATAATGCCTTATGCATCCCAGTGGGATCTGGGCAAAGAGCTCTATTATTCTGATTCCCCAACCAGAGGACTCAGTTCTAGTATGACTGGTGCTATTTATCTCCTGGTCACCTCCCCTGATATGTTGTTTCTCCCAGTCTTGGCAGGAGCCCCCAGATCTAGCTGTATATTGGAATCACCTGTTAAAAATGTAGATTGGCATTCTCTACCTAAAATCTGCTGGAATCAGAGTCTCACTGGGTGGGGGCTTGAGTTCTGCATGTTCATCAAGCTATCCTGGTGACTTCCATGGTCTGCCTGACATTAGCACACCTGCACAGAGCAGTAGGCAACCCTGTTCACCTTCTTGCTCCATGACAGGTGACTTTTCAGCACATGCAGAGAATGTATACCTTTTGCTACTGCCACTGGTGCTGACCTCAGATTGGAAAAAACAGGAAGAAGATCTCTAGCTGTCTGGAACTCTATAGGCCTCTGAGTCCTGACCTTTTAAACATCTCACTTTGTCCAACCCTGAGAGATTCTGTCATTCTTCTTTCCTTTTGTTTCTACCTTTTAACATGCTTCTCACTTCATAAAGCTTCCTCAGTGTCAGGTCAGAACTCCTCCACTCAACTGTACTGAGTAGCACCTGAACTTCTCCACTGAAATACTTGAGTAGACCCTCATTTCCCAGCTAGGTCTACTATTTTTTGTGGAGATGAGGTCTAGCTACATTACCCAGGCTGGTCTTGAACTCCTAGCTTTAAGTGATCCTCCCACCTCAGCCTCCCAAAACACTAGGATTACAGGCATTAGCCACCGCATCTGCCCTATATGTGGTTTTAAAGGAGACAACTACTCTAGCATCCAAACCCAGGCCATTATAGGAACTCCTCAAGAACATAGGATCTCCCAAGTAAACGCTTGCCCCTACAAACCTTCCAAAACAATGCCAGAGTAAAAATTCTCAGCTTTGAAAATAAGGCTAGGGTAGCAGGTAGTGGTGTAAAGTGAAGAGGGCCAGCAAAGGAACAGACAGAAATAGACCTGATCTCTGATTTCCCATTTAAAAATCTGGCCTCTGCCTGAGTTTTTTTTTTTAAGTTAACAATCTCCTTAGAAATTATCTCTATGTGATGCCTGTTTTTCCTTCTCTGAAAGGATCACCATATCCTGAGATGAGAAAAGAGACTAGTTACATGGAAGTCTCAGGATTTTTTTTTTTTTAGATTGGAAAATATAGTTTATTTAGAAAGTAAATTAGGGAAAGAGAGAGGAGATTCACCTTCTCAAGTTAGGGAAGGGGGCCAAAGCTAGAAAACGTGGTGACCATGGCACAAGGAGCAATGGCCAAGTCTCAGGATCTTATTCAAGATCCCCTTTGAACAGTTTTAAATTTCTTGTATTCCAAGTCCAAGATATCTTGTGACTAGCGGCTCCTGCATTGACAGCGCAGATGTAGGTCATTTCCATCACTGCAAAAGCTCTATTGTACTGCTCTGTCCTAAAATCATTTTTATTTGTGTCTCATCTTACTCTAACTTCAACCCCACCCCCAACCAGAAAAGTTTAAAGGATATATAATAATACTAACATAGCATTTTTATATAACATACGAGTGTATAGCATAAAATAATGTTCTATAACCTCTTTAAAAACCTGACCCAGTGTTGAACAGTGGCACAATCTTAGTGATGTGTACAGATCCGGCTAGCACCGGATTCAGTAGTGAGAGAGACAGTACACTCAGTTGTGGCATATAGGGAGCTTGGGGAACTGAGAACCTGTGACAAGTATAGAGGCTGGTGTCCTGCTAGATATCCTTTCTAATTTGGAGACATCTGTTCCATCCCCAACCTCTAGCAATAAAAGGCATTTCCTTGCCTCTGTGGCCTATCTAGCTGCATAGGAATTAAGGATGAGTTTTTTGTTTTGTTTTGTTTTGAGTCAGAGTCTTACTCTGTTGCCCAGTTGCCCAGGCTGGAGTGCAGTAGCACGCTCACTATCACCCCAGTGTCAACCCACTGGGCTCAGGCGATCCTTTCACCTCAGCCTTCTAAGTAGCCAGAACTACAGATGTGTGCTACCATACCCAGTTAATTTTTTTTTGATATATTGTAGAGACAAGGTCTCACCAAGTTTTCCAGGTTGAGCTCATGAGCCCCTGGGCTCAGGCAATCCTCTCTCTTCGGTCTCCCAAAAGGGCTGGGATTACAGTCTTGAGCCACTGAGCCTGGCCAAGGATGAGTTTAAACCTAGATCAGGAATGAATAAGATGTATGTTTTTCAGAGCTAGACTTCAGAGTTTAGGGAATTAGCTGACTCAAGTCTAGAGTAAACATAACAGCCTGAAATGCCTAATTACAAGACAGCAATAGATGTCTACAAAATGCCAAAATAGGCAGTTACTCCAAACTCTACAGTTTAAGGTGGGGTCAGGAGGGTGGGGTTGCAGGGGAAGAAGAAAATCCCAAAATATCATTCAAGATACTTTTCTGAAGGGTGAGAAAGGAATAGTTTTGAAACAAAGGGGCTTCGACTGTATTTTTTTTTTTTTTTTTTTGTGAGTCAGAGTCTTACTCTGGCTGGAGTGCAGTGGCATATTCACAGCCACTGCAGCGTCGACTTGCTGGGTTCAGGCAATCCTTCCACCTCAGTCTTCAAAGTAGCCAGAACTACAGGCATGCGCTACTACACCTGGCTAATTCTTATTTATTGTAGAGACGAGGTCTTGCCAAGTTGCCCCACCTGGTCTTGAACCCACAGGCTCAGGCAATCCACTCGTCTCAGTATCCTAAAGTGCTGGAATTACAGACTGAGCCACCAAGCCCCAGGCCTTTGACTGTAATTTAATTGCATTTCTATCTATAGTTACTATGTGGCTTCATTTTCTATATAATGAGAGCAATTGCTAAGTTTTTAATACACTTTAATTAAAACTATATTCTTTATCAATTTGTGAATAGTAGTTATGAAAAGATATGGGAAGGTAGAATGAACTTCTGTTAATTTTTGCACAAAAATGTGCCATTGTATTATCTTAATATGCTTCTCAAAAAATAGTTTATAATTTACTATGTGACTTAAACCCAAGCTACTTATAAATTAATTTCATTGACTATGTATATTATCATGATGCTATTGAATTACCTTCTCAGATCAACAATGCAGAATTAGACATTGTGAGTGACCTAGGACAGTTACCAATAAACCTCTGATAGGCATTGGTTGGGGATCCCCAAAATGTTGACTCTTCTGTCGAAGGCTATGCCTCTCTTCTATATAAATGTCCCTGGTCATTCGGAAAAAGATTATTTTTTATTTTTATTTGTTTATTTATTTTGAGTCGGAGTCTTACTCTATTGCCCAGGCTGGAGGGCAGTGGCAGGCTCATGGCCACCGCAGCCTCGATCTGCTGGGCTCAGGTGATCCTTCTGCCTCAGCCTTCCAAGAAGCTGGAACCACAGGCATGCACCATCATGCCCAGCTAATTTTTCTTGATTTATTGTAGAGATGAGGTCTCGCCAAGTTGCCCAGGTTGGTCTTGAACCCCTGGGCTCAGGCAGTCCTCTCACCTCAGCCACCCCAAGTTCTGGGATTATAGGTGAGAGTCACCATGCCTGACCAAAAGATTATTTTTTAAAGCCCCTTCTTTCATACAATAGACATTTTAGTCTGTTGGAGGGGGAGCAGTAAAGCAAACAATAAGTATGCCAGATGCTAAGTACTATGAGGAAGAATAAAGCGGGGGAGGGACTTGGGAGTGAAGGAGAATGCTGTTTACAGAGGTGATGAGAAATCTCTTCACTGAGAGAGTGATGCTGGAACAGAGACCCTCTTGAAGTAAGGCAGTGTACCATGCAGAAATCTGGGGGAAGAATGCCCCAGTAACTGCCAATGTCAATATGGGCAGAGTCAATGAAGCTATAATGGGAGCCTATTATGTACTTGGTAAATGCTGGGTCCTGTGGAGAACAAAGTACAGATGTTACAGTAAGGACAGAGAGGTCACACACTCATGAGCGCTCAGGCACTGGAACCATGTTGCCGGGGTGCCTCTATTACCAGCTAGGTGACCTCAGGCAAGCTCTTCAGCATCTCAGTTCCCTCAAGTGTAGAGAGGATAGAATAAAGGGAGGATCAACTCCTTGGGATGCTGGGAAGGCTATTGAGTTAATATGTGGAATGACCTTAGCAATTGCTCACTAAGTGTTAGCTGTGAGTATCATGGACATAGCACTCTTCCACCATTTCTGATTTCACACCCGCTGTGGCATTTCTGATCATACTGATATGAATAGGAGGCTGATACTTCCTGCTCTTCTTGATTCTTGACATCAGAGGTTTTCAGCCAGAGGCAATTTTGTCTCTCAGGGAACACTGGCAATGCCTAGAGACTTTTCTTTTCGAGTTGGGGTCTCACTCTGTCACCCAGGCTGGAGTGCAGTGACATGATCACAACTCACTGCAGCTTCAACCTCCTTGGCTCAGGCGATCCTTCCACCTCAGCCTCCCAAGTAGCTGGAACTACAGGAATGCACCTCCATGCCTGGTTAAAAGTTTTACTTTTTGTAGAGACAAGATCTTGCTATGTTACCCAGGCTGATCTCGAACTCCTGGACTCAAGCAATCTTCCTGCCTTGACCCCCCAAACTGCTGGGATTACAGGGGTGAGCTATCATGCTAAGCCTGGAGACTATTTTTATATTTTATTTTTAATTGGCAAATCATCATTGTATATATTTACCTGGAGACATTACTGATGGTCACAACTAAGGAATGAGGGGTTCAGTGTTACTGGCATCTAGTAAGTAGGGGTCTGGGATGCTGTAAACAATGTACAAATCCCACAATACACAGGACAGTTTCCTACAACAAAGAATTATCTGGTCCAAAATGTCAACAGCGCAGCTGTTGAGAAACCCCATTCACTCTACATCAACCTGGGAGGCCTAGGTGGGAGAACTGCTTGAGGTCAGGAGTTTGAGACCAGCCTGGCAACACAGTGAGAATCCATCTCTACAAAAAAAATTTTTTTTAAATTAATTAACTAGCCAGGCACAATGGCACATGCCCGGGTATGCAGAAGGCCAAGGCAGGAGGATAACTTGAGCCCAGGAGTTTAAAGCTGCAATGAGCTATAATCCAGCCTAGGGGATAGAGTGAGACCCTGTCTCCATTTTTAAAAACTAACAAAAGTAATTTTTTTAAAAGTATAGTGGATATCGTATTCTCCTAAACTTATTTGAGCAGGGAATTTGTTTTTCTCAATATGCCTACTAAAATCTGTCAGGGTGTTTTAAGAAAGGTCAGTTTGGAAAATGTTGAGTTGTCTTCAACAATCATAACCCTGGATAGACCCAATACCCTGCTTTCTCCTTGCCTGTTCCCAAGCCCCAGCAGGCAAATGCTGAATGGAGAAAATCACACACAAGGAAAGTTTACTTCACATGGAATTCACGATCACCTCCGTCCACTTATGAATCACCTCAATCCTCACCTGCCTCCCTTTCCCCCTCTCCACAGAACTTTCCTCAACCAGCTTCCAACCACATACTTCCCGTTCCTTCCCAAGGAAAAGTCATCAGATACGAACTTCTCAATGTCCCAGTGCCAAACATCTAAACGCCCTTCAGAGCTTATCTTCCCTTTTAGATCATGTTTCAATATGGGTATTGTACTATCTTCTGTTGAAGGCCAGTCCTGCCATCAGTGTCTTACATTCAATTCTTCCCCATCTTCTCAAGAATTGTGCATTTTTATTATTCATTCCTCCTCTAAACTTAGCTTCTCTTCAACTACATCCTCTTTGGATCTTTAACTTATTAAATTATCTCCCTTCTTGAAAAATTCTCCCTCATTCCCATGTCCTTATCCAGCAACTAGCCTCCTTATTCTCACCTTCACAGTCAAACCGCCTACATTCATCAACTTTATTTTCTCACCTTCCACTTCTCAACTCTCTACAATCTGGGTTTCGTCCCCTTCTCACCACTGAGCCAGCTCTAACTTACAAGAAAAATTCCATGTTGCTCACTCACTCCAACAAGCAAAATTCTCATTTCACCTGAACTCTCAGCAACAATTGACTTTATTGACCACTTTGTCCTAGAAACACTGTATCTTGTTTTTCTTCTACTTCTCTGACCACTTCTCAGTTTTTTTGTAGTATTCTATTCTGCCCAGCTGTTAATTGTTGGAGTTCCTCAAGGCTCAGGCATAGATCTTCTTTTATTCACTGTATGTCTTCTCTCTTAAGTTTTTTTTTTTTTTTTAAGTTGGAGTCTCACTC
>NW_007256216.1:330311-340075 GCF_000164805.1 Carlito syrichta | reverse complement strand
TTTTTGATTTATTGTAGAAATGAGGTCTCGCTGCCCAGGCAGGTCTCGAACCCCCGGGCTCAGGCAATCCACTCACCTCAGCCTCCCAAAGGCGCGGGATTACAGGCTGAGCCACCGAGCCCGGCTCTCTCTTAAGTTTATCCGCATCTCTTTTCTACCAAGCTCCTCCCGCCCAGGCTTTGTTCATGCCACCAACTTCTCTTTCCTTAAATAAAAACTGACTGGTCTCCCTGCCTCCAAGCTGCCCACTTCAACATGATATCTTATCTACACTGTATTAAAAATTCAGAAAGTCCACGTTTCTTTCTTTCCTTCCTTCCTTCCTTTTTCCCAGTTAACTCAGTTCAATCAAATTTTTAAATGTAGTTTAGAAAGCCTTTCATATCTGGCCTTTGTGTCCCTCTCATCACTATTTCTCAGACTCAACTTTTCACCCATTTCATATTTGTAGTTCTACCAAAATACCACATACACATGTCCCTCTGGACTTCAGCTCATGCTATTTCTCCCACCTGGAATACTCTACTTTGTCTCGCCCCCAACTACTCTGGCTAATTTTTTTGATCCCTCAGGTCTCAACCAAAACACCTCTGGACGTTTTTCCTGGCTAGCCTTCTCAATCTCCTATTGGATGCCACTGCTGTGCATTTATCACACAGCAATTATCACACAACAATAAAACCATCCAATTTGTATGTTCTTTCACTATGCTGTGTGAGGGAAAGGACTGTCTTATTCACTACGGTATCAATGCCTAGCACAGTTCTGGCACATCATAGACTTTGATCTCATCTGCATTATATGTAAAGGGCTCATTCTTTATATAGTATTTAGAGGGTGAGAAGGCACATTTAACCAATCACAGAAACTTCTATTCTGAGAAACAGAGTAACACGTCTAAAGATCCAGATAAGACAGAGCCAACATTTAAAAGTTTCCTGTTTGAAAGAAATAAGGGAAGTTGAATCTTAAGCCAACAGCTCAGATGTGCTAGGTCAAGTGGGATGACAGGTGATGGGGGAGGTGGGCAAAGCAGAGATTTAGAAAATTAAGTTGACTTGTACTTTTAATAGTGATATTACAGTGGCAAGAGTGACTGCAAATTATGCTGGTTTTCTGAAGGGTTACATGTGTTCATAGGATTTAGCATATTAACTAATCAATGCCAACTACAGACATTTGGCAAATGCTTACTGAACGATTGCTTTACAATCTGGTTTTTAGCCAAATTTCCTGGAAGAAAGTTTCTGGCTTGTTTTTTATTGCCTTTCCACCCTCATAATGGCAAAGTGTTGTCAAAATGGCATGGAGGAATAGAGTAATTTTGGATTCTTTCTCTCACCTTCCACATTCTATCCATTAGCAAGTCCTGTCAGCACTTCCAAAATATACCCTGAATCAGACCACCTCTCACCATCTTTACTGCTGCGGTGTTAATCCAAATCAACCTCAAATTTCACCTGAATTTCTATAAGCACCTCCTATCTGGTCTCTTGTCTCTTCTTGCCCTGCCCTTTGCCCCACAGTTCACCTTTCAGTTAGTATTCAGTTCTTTCTCTGGCAGGGTCTAGACTGGGGCTTCATCTCCAAAACACAAGTCCCACCTACATGGCAGAAGCTCTATCTAGGCAAAAAAATATTGGATCCCAATTGCCTCCGCCCCAGCTCACTTATAGGTTCCATGTCAGGAGGAGCAAATAGAAAAGACTAGGGGCTACCATCCACATCCAGTGCTCTACTTGTGGAGCAAGACATGTGTGTCATTTCAGAAGAAGTGGACCACAGTTCCTAACTCCTACTCTGGCACACTAACACAGATGCTGTTCAGGGTGAAAGGGAAGCCATAAGAACAGAGAGCTCAGTAGCTCTTGCTAAGAGAACTTAACTTTATTTGGAAGAAAATATGGGGAATTCATGCCTACGTATGCAAAGACAGTGAAGATTTTGGTGGTAAGCAATTAAGAGGAGGTTTTTAGCTCCATTAAACTAGTAACAAAAAAATTAAATGGTAGACTTGCTAGAAGTTTAACAGAGAGAACCAGCTGGCTAAGAATCCCCCAGGGCTTGACATAAGACTCAAAGACTTCCCAGCAAAGAGGACTGACTGGTTGAATCAGATGTGGAGTAATTTATACTCCAGACAGTTATCAAAGACAATAGAGCAATCAGCTAGCAATTACTAGAGGTTAATAGCTAGGTGTACTACCAATAAAGTAAGACCAGCCACGAGCTTAACTAGAGATTAGGAGAAAAGATTATTAAAGAGAGCACTACTAAAACTACAGTAATCCTAGCTCATCAGAGGGACTGCTATGAATGACCAAGGCTTCACTCTCTAAGGAGTAACATCAGAGACTGCACACTATGAAGGAAATAGACATCAGTAAATCATTTCATAAAATAAAAATAAAAATAAATAAATAAAATTGTTTCAACCAAGTTATTAAAGAAATAAACAAGGAAATAACAAAACCCAGGTGAAAGGGGAAGCAATATCCAAAAATTTACAAAATATTATGTGAAATGTATAATTTTTTTTGCCCCACTCTGTTGTCCAGGGTGGAGTGCAGTGGCAAAACCACAGCTCACTACAGCTGCAAACTCCTGGGCTCAAGCAATCCTCTCACCTCAGTCTCCTGCGTAACTGGGACTACCGGCGTGTACTATTGAGGCAGGGTAGCTAGCACAGGTTAGACATAGATAGATAAATTTCCCATAGGCAGGTTTTAGAAAGCATTAAGACATTTTTGAAATACATTTTACTGCAAGCCAAGCTGCAGCCTACCCCACCCTTGGCTAATCAAAAGAAAACTCTGTCAGATGTAATGCTAGAACTGCCCAACCTTTCAATTCATGGTTTAGCATAATTATCACTAAGAAATTCAGATTCCCAGTCAAAGGTGGAAGGCCCAATACCACCCCTTTAACTAACCAAAGCCATAAAAATGATAATGAGACCACTGCTCAGCACAAAAACTTGTGAATTGGCAGGTCTCCTGCAAAAGACAACCCTTCCCCTTTGTTTCTCTCATTTGGAGTCTGAAAGGACAGACCGAGAGCAGGAAGTCATTTTTGTCTTGTTCCTAAACTTTAAGACAATGATGAGAAGGTAGAAGTTACATCCGGGAGAAATGCATACTCTAGGGAAAGATTAACTTTGCCAACATTGTCTTCTCAGAAACACAGACTCCTTAAGCATGACTGGTACTGGCCTATTGTAATTTGTCTCTTTTAGAAACCCAGACTTCTCAAGCATGACCAGTACCCACCCATTGTATACTCAGTGCCTGGTGACCAGGACCCCCTCAGGGTCTCCAAGACATCTGCAAGTGGTCAACAAGGAAGTCAACGTTTACCTGATTGCAACATCTCCAGGGGAGAGGATTTAAGCCAGGGCTCCGGGGCTATGGTGCCACACTCATCTAGAGTGTAGGTCCTCTTCCTGTCTATGGGAAGTGATCTCTTTCTTAAATAAATCTTTTCTTTTTTCACCTCTTTGTGTGTTGCAAATCTTTGCATTACTTGGATCTCTGGTTGCCAGCGTGCACCTACGGCATGCCGGCTCTGGCAAGCCGCGTCCCTCCACATCCATCCATCCACCCTCACCGTATTAATACCCTAACAGAGCCCAGAGATATTAATCTCCAGAGTGGCAATTACCTTGGCTCCACCCTCTTTAGCATATCAGTCTTTGTGAAAGTATATCAGGTCTATTGTAAAGAGCAAATGTATGATTTCTTTAGCCTAACTCTGGCATGCCTTCATTTCTTTTCTCCTTTCTCCAATAAACTTTCTTTTAAACCTTTCCTGGCAGCTCTAAAATCCTTTTTAAAACAAGCCAAAGAATCCACAGGTTTTACACTGCAGCCCACTCAGCATCACTATCATGCCTGGCTAATTTCTTTTATTTTTTGTAGAGATGAAGCCTTGCTATGTTGCCTGGGGCTGGTCTGAAATCCTAGGCTTGAGCAATCCTCCCACCTCCCAAAGTGCTTGGATTACAGGTGTGAACCACCACATTCAGCCTTGTATCATTTTTAACAAAAAAATTATGAGTTAAGCAAAGAAACAGGAAAGTATGGCCCAAAAACAAGAAAGGAAAAAAATTAAGCAATGGAACCAGGCTCGGTGGCTCAGCCTGTAATCCTGTGCTTTGGGAGGCTGAGGTGAGTGGATTGCCTGAGCCCGCGGGTTCAAGACCCACCTGGGCAACTTGGTGAGACCTCATCTCTACAATAAATCAAAAAAAAATCAGCCGGGCATGGTAGCACGCACCTGTAGTTCCAGCTACTTGGAAGGCTGAGGCGGAAGGATCGCTGGAGCCCAGCAGGTCGAGGATGCGGTGGCTGGGAGCGGCCACTGCACTCCAGTCTGGGTGACAGAGTGAGACACCAACTCAAAAAAAAAAAAAAATTAAGCAATGGAATTTGTTTTTGAGAGGTCTCAGATACTGGACTTGACAAAGTCTTCAAAGCCTCTCTTGTAAATATGTTCAAAGAACTAAAGGACACCATACTTAAAGAATTAAAGGAAATTATGTTGACAATGTCTCTTCCAACAAATAATAGCAATAAAGAGACAGTTTAGCTGGGCTCGGTGGCTCAGCCTGTAATCCCGCGCTTTGGGAGGCCGAGGTGAGTGGATTGCCCAAGCCCACGGGTTCGAGACCCACCTGAGCAACTTGGCAAGCCCTCATCTCTACAATAAATCAAAAAATTAGCCGGGCATGGTAGTGCATGCCTGTAGTTCCAGCTACTTGGAAGGCTGAGGTGGAAAGATCACCAGAGCCCAGCAAGTCGAGGTTGCAGTGGCCGAGAGCAGCTACTGCATTCTAGTCTGGGCAACAGAGTGAGACTCCAATTCAAAAAAAAAAAAGAGAGAGAGACAGAGTTTATTTTTTCATTTTAAATATGTGAGGTACAGTTCAGGTTAGGCATACAAATGTTCATTATGCGGGTACCCTTGTTTGTGAAGGAGAAAGAGTATTTTTAAGAAGAATGAATGAAAATGAACATATACCAAAATGTATGGGAATAAAGTCAAAACCATGCGTAGGGAAAAATTTAAGCTATAGATATTAATATTTTAAAAGTAGAAAAATCTCAAATCAATAAACTAACCTTCTACCTTAAGAAACAGGAAAAAGAAAATAAAACTAAATCCAGAGCAAGCAAAAAAAAGGAAACAATAAAAAAGTTAGAGCAGAAATAAAGGAAATTGAGAAAAGGATGGGGAGGAGTCAATGAAACCAAATTTGATTCTTTGAAAATATCTAAAAAATTTGCAAAGCTTTAGCTAGATTGACCAAGAAAAGAAGAGAGAATAAATACTAAAATTGGAAATGAAAGAAGACCATTACTACTGACCTTACAAAGATAGAAAGGATTATAAAGGAATACTATGAACAACCATATATAAGTAAATTAGATAATTTAGACAAAATGGACAAATTCCTAGAAAGACACAAACTACCAAAACCAATTCAAGAAGAAATAGAAAATCTGAAAACACCTATAATAAGTAAAGGATTGAATTAGTAATTTAAAACTTATAAAGAATAGCCTAAGCCCAGATGGCTTTGCTAGTGAATTCTAGCAAACATTCAAAGAACTGTTATGAATCCTCTCAAACTCTTCCCAAACAGAAAAGGATGAAACACTTCCCAACTCATTCTACAAGGCCAATATTAACCTCAATACAAGAACCAGACAAACATATTACAAAAACTACAAATATAGATGTAAAAAGCCTCAACAAAATACTAGTCAACTGAAACCAGCATCAAATAAAAAGGCTTATATGCCTTTACCAATTAGGAATTATTCCAGGGATGTAAAGTTGGTTTTACATTGGAAAATCAATTAATTTATTAAGCCATGTTAATAGTATAAAGTAGAAAAATCACTTGGCCATCTCAATAGATATAGAAAAACACTTGACAAAATCAAACAGCCTTTCATGATTAAAAAAATTCACAAACTAAGAATAGAAAGAAACTTTTTCAAATTTATAAAGGGCATATATGAAAATTCCACAGCTAACATCATACTTAATGGTGAAGGAATGAATGATTTCTTCCCAAGAACAGAAACAAGAATACCCACTCTTAGCCGTGTAGTCAATACTGTATCCTGGGCAATTGGACAATAAATAAAATGCATTAGGCTATTCTTTATAAGTTTTAAATTACTAATTCATTCTCGTTCCTTTCCTCGTATGGAAAGGAATAAGTAAAATATCACTATTTGCAGATGACATGATTTTGTAAATAGAAGAGTCTAAGGAATCCACTTTAAAAAGTTAGAACTAATTAAGAAGGTTAGCAAGACTACAGGATACCAGATCAAAAAACAAAAACCAATTATCTTTCCATACCACTAGCAACAATCCAAAAAAGAAATTTAAAAAACAATTCCATTACAATAGCAAAAAACAAAAAAAATATTTAGGAATAGATTTAACAAAAGTGTAAGACTTATACGCTAAAAAGCATAAATATAAAACATTGTTTAAAAAAAGATCTAAATAAATGGAAAGATATCCCATGTTTATACATCAGAAGACTTAATATTGTTAAAATAGCTATACTCCCCAAGCTAATCTATAAATTCAACATAACCCCTATCAAAATTCCAACTGGCTTCTTTGGAAGCTGACAAGCTGATTCTAAAATTATATGGAAATGCAAGGGACCCAGAATAGCTAAAATATTGTAGGGGGAAAAGAAGTCTCATTTTTAAAAGTTACTGCAAAGCTACAGTAACCAAGATAGTGTGCTACTGGCGTAAGGAAAGGATATGGATAAATGGAACAGAATAGAAGGCCCAGAAATAAACCCACATCTCTATGACCAATTGATTTTCAACAAATGTGCCAAGACAATTTCATGGGGAAAAAAGAGTCTTTTCAACAAATGATTTAGGCCGGGCTTGGTGGCTCAGCCTGTAATACCAGCACTTTGGGAGGCCCGGGCAAGTGGATTGCCTGAGCCCACGGGTGGAGACCAGCCTGGGCAACTTGGCGAGACCTTGTCTCTACAGTAAGTCAAAAATTAGCTGGGGTGGTAGCGCTCGCCTATAGTTCCGGCTACTTGGAAGGCTGAGGCAGAAGGATCACCAGAGCCCAGGAGGTTGAGGCTGTGAGTGGCCAGGAGCGTGCCACTGCACTCCAGTCTGGGCAACAGAGTGAGACTCCAACTTAAAAAAGACCTCATCTCTACAATAAATCAAAAGAAATCAGCCGGGCATGGTAGCGCATGCCTGTAATTCCAGCTACTTGGAAGGCTGAGGCGGAAGGATCGCCGGAGCCCAGCAGGTCGAGGCTGCGGTGGCCGGGAGCGGCCCGTGCACTCCAGTCTGGGCGACAGAGTGAGACTCCAACTCAACAAACAAACAAACAAACAAACAAACCAAATGGTTCCAGGACAATTGGATATCCATATGCAAAAAATAAGTTTGAACTCCTACCTCATACAACATACAAAAATTAACTCAAATTGACTGTAGGCATATATTAAAAGCTAAAAGTAAAAAACTCTTCAAAGAAAACATAGAAGTAAATCTTAAGACCATACGTTAGGAAATAGTTTCATGACACCAAAAACATCAGACACAAAAGAAAAAAGAATAAGTTGGACTTCATCAAAATTGAAACCTTTGTGACACCATCTAGAAATTGAAAATAACCCACAGAATGGGAAAAAATATTTGCAAATCATATATCTTATATGAAACTTGTATCCTAATATATAAAGAACTGTTAAAATTCAACGATAAAAAGACAACCTAATTTTTAAATGGGCAAAGGATATGAATAGACATTTCGCCAAAGAAGATATACAAATGGCCAAAAAGCGCATGAAAAGATGCTCAATGTAATTAGTCATTAGGAAATATAAATCAAGATCATAATGAAATAACCACCAGGATGTTTTAAATTCAAAAGATAAATAAATGTCTGGTAGGCTCTAAAAAAGTTAAGAACAGAATTACCATAGGACCGTGCAATGCTACTTCCTTGGTATATACCCAAGAGAAATGAAAACATATGCTCATACAATGTTTTACATGAATGTTCATAGCAACACTGCTTATAATAGTAAAAAAGTAGAAACAATTCAGAAATTCACTAGCTAATGAATGAATAAAATACAATGTAATATTCTGCCATTAAAAGAAATGAAGTACTAATATCTGCTACAACATGAATAAATTTTGTGCGTTTTTTCGCTTTTGTTTTTTAAAGTTTCCTCAGTTATGGATGAACTTTGAAAACATTATTCTAAGTGAAAAAAATCTAGCCACAAAAGGCTATATATTGTTTGTATCCATTATATGAAACATCCAGAATAAGAAAGTCATAGAGACAGAAAATAGACTAATGGCTGTCCAGGGCTAGGGGTGAGAGTGGGCATTACGATGGAAAGTGCTGGTGACACAGAGTTTCCATTCAAGTGATGAACATGTTCTAAAATTGAATGTGGTGATGGTTGCACACTCTATAAAGACATTAAAAACCACCAAATTGTACACTTTAAACAAGTGAATTATATGGTATGTGGGTGATATCTCAATAAAACTGTTAAACAAACAAAATGAAAACCTCCGGGGCTCTTCTGTTCCCATTCACCTACCTCCATTCAAGTTCACTTCTTTGAATTAACTTTCTGGCCTTTGCATTTGTAGTTTCTACCTAGAACATTCTATCCAAATTATCTCAAGGTGGCCTCCTTCTCATTACTTAGTGTCAGTTCAAATTATTACTCTTAAGAGAGAATTTCCCTGATCATCCCAGGTAAAGCACTTTTTCACCCTTCAAATAATCTTCTTTATATTCTGTCAGGTAACAAAAAGTAGTATAAGTGACTCAGATATTCTGCTGATGTCCATCAAGCAGCTCTTCAAAATTAGGTAACTCCACAAACCAAAGTAGGATTGGAGTTTGTATAGGGCAAGGAGAAGTGAAGAATATATGACTATGGTATTGTCCCAAGTTGCAATTTTCTTTATCTATAACGGTCACTACAACACTTAGCATTGAAATGGGTGGGATATGTTAAGTTTTTCATTCCTCTTTCTCGTTATCATTGGTGCAATTTTATTTTGAGTTATTAAAACAGTTCTTTTGAAAGCTATCTTTATAAGCCCTGTGAGTTGTCCAATGCCAGTTAAGAATCAGAGGAAGGGGGAAATTTAAAAGGGAGAAGAGCAAACACAGAAGAGAGAAAAAATGTTAAAAAGGCAAAGACTGAAGCAAGGAAAACTGGGATCGCTTTTAACAATTCATTATTGCACTTCTCAGTACTTGAAATTATCTTAGTTATTTTTTTGCATTTTTATTTTGTTTATCTTACTATTAAGAATGTTTCTGTCTTATTGTTCACATGGTAAATGCTCAATAATTATTTGATGGCTGACCAAATTCCACATCAATATTTTAAATCTAAGATCAAAACACGAGCAAATTGTTTGAAACTTTCCAAACGTTCTTTCCATTTCTCAGGACTACAATTAACTTCTAAGGCAGCCGTGTGCCTGGGTATCCAGCTTTTTGAATGCTTGCTAAAGTTACAAATTCCTAGGCTTCACCCCCCTAAATTGGTGTCTCTGTGCTTTTAACTATATGTCTGCCTGATAGAGAGCCAAATATCAAAAAAATATATAGAAATACAGTCTATACAACAGTCTAGGAAGTACTTTCTTTTTTTTTTTTTTTGAGTTGGAGTCTCACTCTGTCGCCCAGACTCGAGTGCAGTGGCCGCTCCC